>NC_066872.1:33680130-33865130 GCF_022985175.1 Labeo rohita | reverse complement strand
TAAATTTGAGGTTTTTATGATTGTCATATGCAAAACATCATCTGAAGTGAACCAGTTCCCTCCAGAATAGAAGTGTGTATTATGTATGTGCATTGACAGCCTCAAAATACATGTTTACAACTTCCATTCTGCATTTGTTTTAATCCATGCAGCCTGTGATGAATACATAAGATGCGCTCTCTGTAGATTCTGTGCAAGTTTAAACAGGCATTTAATCATTCATCCTATATAAACAGGAAGGAGGATACAGATGGCTAGGGCTGCAGGCTATGAGATGGGTGGTGAGAATATCATTAATGTCCTGAAGTCACTGTTTTAATGCTCTACAGCTACAGAAAGAATCACTACGTATGTCTTACAGATGAATGATGAAAAAAAAAAGCACAGCTTACGGGATATTTACACTGTGACTTTGAGTAAAACCAGACTCCATGACAGATCAGGGCTTTTATTTACTCATGGAGTTGTATTTACCCATGTGCTGATCTGCGGCACTAGTTAAGAGTCCAAACAAACGGCCAAGTGAAATACATCTCTGAACTATAAACATTACACTAAACACCAAGGAATTCTGTGTGTAAGCCTCTCCACGTCCAATTTTTACTGCTGGTGTGCATTAAAAATCATTTAGTCAAACAGATTTAACTTGAGAATATTTATTTATATTCCTAGATTAAATGCAAGTTATAAATGTACCCAAATTATTCAGTAGATCACTATGCTAACAAGAACAAAATAATTGCAAACAGGTTTGTTTATTCAAATTAAATCTGCAAACCAACTGCATAGAGTTAAAGCACCAACTGTTATACATTTTAACATCTCTATTTTCGTTGTTTATAACACCAGCATAGCTGAAACGTCATTTGACAAGCTGATCAAATAGCTTATTAAATATGAGGAAATGTTAAACCCAGTTATACAAGTAATAAAAATATTCCCATCACTTCATTTACATCAAAAAAATAAGTCTGACAGCTGTAGCTAAAATGCAAATGAACTTGTCAAGCTCGAACCACAGGCTACCAGTATTAAATACGATATTTTTACAGACAAATGACGGTTACAACAGCATTTTCTCAAATATAAAATGTAATCAATATAATAATTAACACATGTGAATTTGTGAAGTTTGTAATCAAAACAAAGCCGTTAGCGACACGGCTAACGCTAGATGCTAGCCGTCCAAGAGATGTGAAACACAAAATAACTGTGCTTTATATTATGATAGAAAATAGATAAAAATTAGTGTTTCTGGAAGAAATATTGTTATTTTGTGCTTAATTCAAGCTGTTAACGAAGTCCTCACTGACCTGCGGCTCTTAGCGGAGGCCTTCCAGACAGCCGCTCAAACTGATTGAGTCTGTCCGGGCTGTGTGCTCCCTCTGCGGCAGACATCGCTCCAGAAATCACGCTGAAATCATCCACCTACAAGCACTCGCAGACAACGGGGCTTCCTTCAACAGACAGAGGCGAATTGCAGAGCATAACTCAGCCCATTCTCCCGGGGAAGAGATGCTTAAATTAAAAAGATGGACCTAACCGGATCTCCTTTGCAGTGAAGGTAGAAACGTTGGTGAAAACCCACAAGATGGCCACAAAAAATACAAGCTATGAAAATAATCAGACATAATTGGATGGATTTTATGCCTTTCAAAATAAAAGTCGTCATAATAAACATCAAACTGTACAATAAAACCAATTGAGTTGAAAATAAATTTGATTTAAATACTTGACGTTAGCTTGTTGCATAAACCATATTTTGGTTTGTTTTTTATATTTTAGATTTAAAAAAAAATCAGTAATACTAAATGTGACCCTGGACCACAAAACCACTCATAAGGGTCAATTTTATCTGGAATCTGAGGATGCAAAAAAATTAAAATATTGAGAAAATCACCTTTAAAGTTGTCCAAATAAAGTTCTTAACATTGCATATTACTTTATATATAATAAGTTTTGATATATTTACAGTAGGAATTTTACAAAATATCTTCATGGAACATGATCTTTATGTAATATCCTAATGATTTTTGGCATAAAAGAAAAATCAATCATTTTGACCCATACTATGTATTTTTGGCTATTGCTACAAATATACCCCAGCGACTTAAAACTGGTTTTGTGGTCCAGGGTCACATGTCAAATGTCATACATTAATTTCAGAATTTACAATTTATTATTCACTAAATCAGCAAAATTTAAGACGTGTTTAAGACGAGTTAACTAAAAAGTTAACATTTTACAGTAAGGTTCATTAGTTAACATTAACATGAACTAAGAACGAACAATTCTTCTACACCATTTATTAATCTTAGTTAATATTATTTTCAGCATTTACTGCATTATTAAAATCACAAGTTGTGTTTGTTACTCACTAAAAAAATGTTGGGTTAAAAATAACCCAACTAGTAACCCAACTATGGGTTGGTATAGCACCTTCCCATCTATGGGTTATTTTAACCCAATGAATTGGGTTAAAATCCAGTTGGGTTAAAAGTAACCCAACAGTTGAGTTAATTATTTAGATTCATTTATATCAGTTTTTATTTATTTATTTATTTTTTTTATAAAAATACACTATAACACTACTTTGTTTTCAAATAAATATTTTATTTAAATATGCAAATATTTTTTTTTACAAATATATTTTTAAATGTAAAACAGTCATACTGCAAATGTTTACAAAATAAGTGTACAAGAATGTGAAAATATAATACATTCAAAACACAAATATGCACACACAACTGACATATTTTCAAGATGTACACTGAATTCAAAACCAACTATTCAAAACTAATGTTTATTTATCTGATTCTGGTCCACAAAACCTGTCATAAGGGTCAAGTTTTTTTGTATTTAAATATAAACATCATCTGAAAGCTCAATAAATAAGCTTTCTATTAATATGTGGTTTGATAGGATAGAACAACTATTTGAAAATCTGGAATCTGAGGGTGCAAAAAAATCTAAATATTGAGAAAATTGCCTTTAAAGTTGTCCAAGTGAAGTTATTAGCAACACATATTACTAATAATAAATTCAGTTTCAATATACTTATGGTAGGAGATTTACAAAATATCTCCATGGAACATGATCTTTACTTAATATTCTAATGATTTTTGGCATGAAAGAAAATTTGATAATTTTGACCCATACAATGCAATTTTGGCTATTTCTACAAATGTACCCATGATACTTATGACCGGTTTTGTTGTCCAGGGTCATAAATGTGTATCAATTCATATTTATTTATATCAACACATACACAAATGTGCACAAATAAAACAAACATAACATACAAACTTTTATCAATAAAACAAAAATAAAAAATCATAAACACAAGTAATAATAATAATAATAATAATAATAATAAAACAAAGTAAATCTGCTGGCTGCTGGACTTGCTGATAATCAGCAACATAAAAAGTTTTTACGGATCAATAAATACAAAGTTTCTAAGGAAGAGGTAATGTGTTGAAAGAACTCCTGGAATATTAAAGACTGTGTGCTGCAAATGGGTGCAGAGGAGCTTTGGGTAGTAGATGTCATAAATGTAGAAATGTCTGAAACACAGATCCACTGCTTGTAGTAAGGTCTTCTGTTCCACTGTTTCACCGTTGAAAATGCTAAAAACTTCTTCTCTTGGAGTTAGTGCAGCAATGCTGGTGTCATCCGGTCGCATAAAACTTCCTTCATTGACTCCTTTTCCTCTGTGATAAGATGAAGCAGAAGAAGAAACATTTTACAGATAAACTAGAAACATTTTTTCATAATTGTTGGAAAACCTACACTACTAATCAGAAGTTTTTGAACAGTAAGATTTTTAAAGTTATTTAAAGAATTCTTTTCTACTCACTAAGCCTGTATTTATTTGATCCAAAATACAGTAAAAGCAGTAATATTGTGAAATATTTTTACTATTTTAAATAACTGCTTTCTATTTTAAAAGCTTTGAAAAGACTGGACAATTACATTTTAAATATATTCAAATAGAAAGCGGTTATTTTAAATGCTGTATTTTGGATGAAATAAATGCAGGCTTAGACAGAAGGGAATTCTTTAAAAACATTAAAAATCTTGCTGTCCAAAAACTTTTGACTGGTAATGTATATGGATCACTAATATAAATAGTTTACTTACCTTGAAATATTTCAGTTAATTGGCATGTGGATGTTTAATGTATGAGATTCCACTGTTGTAATTTTTCCTTCACTGAAGAACCCAATGTCTAAAAATAAGTATAAACACATTTAGTACACATTTAAAAAAACATGCAAATCTGTCATAGCTTTATAATAGAAATGGCTGTAATTAGAGGCGAATCTAATATATGCATAACAATATTCAATATAAATAAACCATAAAAACACATTTAGTGTTATTCCAATTAGTGCTCGCTTTCCAAACAACTGACGCTTGCCTTGTTTTGACCAGCAGGCGTCGCCGTTGTGTCACGAACGATTGGAAGCAGTGAATCATTTTGCGAATTAAGCGATTCGTTTAATTGATTCGAAACTTTGAAAAGCTTCGTTTCTCCCATCACGTCTTGCTTTTGGGAAATGTGATTATTTGTAGACTTTTCTAAACAGAGAATTAACTGAATTTGAGCGCATCTCTCTGAGCTGCCGCTGAGCTAAGGTTACATACTGGACCGAAGTTGAAAGGTTCGTGCGGCGCGGTTTAAATCAACAATGTCTCATTTAACATTAGCCATTTCCCATATAAAGTTAAATGTGATAACCATTAATGCGACCAAACAAACTGTAGTCAGAAACCGTATGTCTAGAACCCTTCATCAGCTGTAAAATAATACTAAACCTGTAGTAATGGTAGACGGTGATTTCAGTAATGTAAGTAGTCCTGTATACATTCCACCATACATTATTAACTTTAGGTTACTGTAATACATCTCTAAACAGTTTTACAACTTTCTGCTAATGTTTATTTAATTTATTACTGCTAGCAACCTAACTGGGACAGCTAAGTTAACGTGACGTTATTCGTTTACAATGGAGCTCATTCTCTGCAGTAACGTTACAATACACTGACTAAAGGAAACTACATCTTCGTTAAAAAAAAACAAACATACAACAACAAAAGTTCAATTTTGAAGTGCATTTCACGTTCTTCGTATAAGTATAATGTTATAAGAGTTATTTAAACCCTATTACTTACCTCACACTGATGCAGCAGCAGCTTCTTCTGTGGTCAGACACTGTCGACCGTTAAAATTTGAACTGTCGCCGCGGGAACCAATTAAACCCAACGCTGGGTTATTATTAAAAACAACCCAACGATGTTTAAAAAAAATAACCCAACGTTTTAGAAAATAACCCAACACAGTGACCCAATATGTGTAACCCATCTATTGGGTTAAAAAAATAACCCATCTATTTTTACTGTGTAACATCAGTTAATGCACTGTGAATTAACATGAACAACTGTATTTTTATGAACTAACATTAACAAAGATGAATAAATAATAAAGTGTAATAAATGTATTGTTAATTGTTTGTTCATATTAGTCAACACATTATCTAATGTTAACAAATGACACCTTATTGTAAAGTGTTCCCAAACAAACAAACAAACAACAACATTTAAGCAAGTTAAGTTTTGTTGTTGTTGTAAATGGTTAATTAAAAAGAATTTTATCTGTGATTTTGCATGAGAGAGACTAACATTTAAGCAACACTGGTGCTTTAAGAAAATACAAAGACATATGTGACCCTAGACCACAAAACCAGTCTTAAGTCGCTGGGGTTTATTTGTAGCAATAGCCAAAAATACATTGTATGGGTCAAAATTATTGATTTTCTTTTATGGCAAAAATCATTAGAAAATTAGGTAAAGATCATGTTCCATGAAGATATTTTGTAAAATTCCTACTGTAAACATATGAAAACTTAATTTTTGATTAGTCATATACATTAAGAACATTATTTGAAGAACTTAGGCAATTTTCTCAATATTTTGATTTGTTTGCACCCTCAGATTCCTGATATTTAAATAGTTGTATCTCGGCCAAATATTGTCCTATCCTAACAAACCATACATCAATGTAAAACTTATTTATTCAGCTTTCATATGATGTAGAAATCTCAGTTTTGAAAAAATGACCCTTAAGACTGGTTTTGTGATCCAGGGTCACGTATTGTTCACAAGTGAACTGCTGAAGACATTTTATGTTTCGACTTAAGTGCGACTTGTACTTGAATTTTCACCTGTGACTTATTATTTAGAGAAGGACTGAATTGTCAGGGTTTTGCATATTGAGAGCAGCCTAAGACGGGGATATATTTGAAGAAGCACTTATGAAATGTAAAATCTATTCACAACACAAACTGCAATCTTCAATCCCACAGTGCATTATGTTTGCTTCCTTCCATTGAAAGCCAAAGAGGCTGTTTCATTTAAAGTTTTCATCCTTTTACTTGAAAATCCATTGTGTCAAACATCAATATGAGACGTGTTGGTGTGGTTATTTTTGTTCCCAGCTCAACTGGCCAACATGTTGGAGTCTGAATAAGCTAAAAGTTTCTTCTAACAATAAGTTGGACTGGCTACTGAAAACAAATGCCTCTCTTTCATGAACTGATTTTATCTGTTACTGCACAAACTGCCTGTTTGTATCAAATGAATGTAACTACACTAAAGTAGCCTCCTAACAAATAACTTACAATTCAATCCCCATATTTATATGTGCTATATATAATTCAACCCCATATTTATATGTGGTTAAACCATATAGTTTTGTATTTATTTGTCTCTGATTAGATGCTAATGGGAGAAACGTTGTTTATATGAAAACAGAACAAGGTCATGGAGTGCAAGAAACTGTTACTGCATTTAAACTATTATAATTTTGGTGTTAGCAATCACTGTCATCAAAATAAAGAATTTAGAAAAGTGACAGGAAGCTTCTTGAACGGTTACCACAGTTCATTTCAGTTATGGTGGGGGCGGAACTGTGTAAAAATGCTGATAATTGATATCTTGCAGCGGGAGGGTTTAGAGACAGACACCGAACATGGCGGCGCTCGGCGGCCGTGCAAGTCGGCCAGAAAACGGCGAAAAGCAAAACAAATCTCCACTCGTATCTCCTCTGAAAGTGCGAGAACTTCTCAACGAAGGGGTCGCTTCGGAAGACAACGTATTAAATTGGTAAGAGTTTCAGTAGAATGAGAAAAATTTGCAAGGAGGTAAAAATGTGCGCGAAGGAAACAGGGCAGAGACTATGAACAATTCAGCAAACGAAGTTTTTACTGAAAACCCTGGTAGTTGTGTTTTGGAACATGGGAGATGATGCAAAATAAACATTAACTGATGCAAACTTCTAGTAGTCTTGGGAAATCAAATCAGGCAGCTAAAGAAGACCTCCAGTTAGACTTTAGTCTAAAAACAAACCACGTTACCTATTTACCTGTCAACCTGTAGCTGGGTTATAGCTATTTTAGACTAGTAATAAACCAGCTCGTGAGGCTGGTTTTTTTATAGCATGGTCCTAGTTTGTCCTTGTCTACCACCTTTTTCAAATCAGTCTTAAAATGTATATTTCTGCAGGGTGCATGGATGTGCATGGAAGTTTTTTTTCCCCTGTTGGAGTGAAAGAAGTGCTTGCAATGCTGCAAAGTCATTTCAGTTCTATTTATGCCCGGAAAAAGTGAATTAATGGAAACGTTGACGGCATAATTTATGCATAATGCTAGGCTGATTCACTTTCCTCTCCATATCTCAGTTCTCAGCAGGATCCAAACACACTGTCTCCAAACGGCCTTGGGAAAGCGCCTTGTGAGGCGGCAAACAAAGAAGCATTTTTCAACAGAGTGGAATCTTACTCCATATCCTTTTGAGTGTCACTTGATGTGAGAGACTAGCAACCAGTTTGTGTTGTGTAATAAACCGCATGCTTTCTATAGATTAATCATAAACTCAGCTCATTGATTCTTCAGTGATTTCAAAATGTTGCATCACACATCGTTGATTTATAAGAGGCAATCTGTGATAAATAAGATCCTTAAAATCTGACGTAGTCACCATGAAATCAGAACTGACAGTTCTTGTTTTTTTTGACGGAATGTTGCAGTGAATTAATAATATCCTGCCCTACTTTTTTTTTTTTTTTTTTTTTTTTCACTCAAAATAGGGAAGAAAAGATGATCACTCATTTTGTACTTTTGCAAAATTCATCCTTAACATTAACACTGTCTCAAATGGGCCGGGAAGCCCCGTTCACTCTCGCCGCTGAGATGTGCGCGATACGGCTGGATCAATGTAGACTGTGACATGCTGAAGTGTACTAGTTGCCAGGCTTTCCTCTGTGCGTCAATCCAAACAACCTTAGACTTTCAGAAATGTAAGTTTTTGACTGTTTTTATTAAAAGTGTATATGTTTGTATCTGCACAGACTCGCTTGCTTATTTTACTTTTTTAGATGAAGGACGGATTTCGGAGCTGATACAGCAGCTTCAAACGCAACATGAGAAGTTTTGTTCCTGGCCAGATTTTCCATGTCCAGGTATTTTGAGAAGTTCACTAGTTTGTTTGAAATCCTAATCAGACATTTCTAGTCATTACTGTTGTTTGTTTTGCAGATCGCTTCTGGATGGTTCCTATTAATGAGCCTACAGTGTTACTTAGTGCCTTTCTAGACCGTTTCAAAAGTGCTTGCGCACTAGAACAGCAGCTGCCTGCTATGAAACCAGAACAACTCAAAGCCATGGTATGATATTATATTTTCAAAGATCAGTCCAGGAATGATTTTCTATGCGTTTTATAATTGTTTTTTTTTTTCCTCAGACCTTGACTGAAGATGTAATAAGTGTCCTCCTGCAGTTGATTGAAGATGAGCAAGTGAAGCAGGGTGGTTCTCCTTCCAAGCTCTCAGCAGAACCACTCTCTATACAGGTTGCGGCATGTATCACAGCTCTTTGTGGTTGGGCAGCCAGGTAAACATCCAATCAGTGACTTTGGGTGCAAGTTTTCTGCTTAACTTCTGCTTAATGTAGCTCTTTGCCATGTTTCCATTTAGCCCGTCACTCCACGCTATGAATCTCCCCATCCTCACTTGCTCATACTGCATGAGAAAGGTGGGAATGTGGAACTTCTATCAAATGGAGACCGTTTCAGAAAGTGAAAACCCTCCACAGTCTCCAACATCTACGACATCTACTCCATCCCAAAGCATAAGTGGGGAAAAAGGAGCACCCACCTCACCATCCCAATCCCCCACTCCATGCCGCATGAAACTGCGTAGTCAAGACTCCACACGCTCTGAGCAGGTGAGTCTTTTACATTTTGATGTTACACAGTGTGTCTGTGTTATATCTGAATTAAAATTTCTTGATGTCATCTAATGTCATCCAAGATGTTCATGTATGTCTTCAGTCAAAAAGCAATGAAGGTTTTCAAGAAAAACATTTCTCCATATAGTGGACTTCAGTGGGAATCAGCGAATTTAAGGTCCAAATTGCAGTTTCAATGCATCTTCAAAGGGCTCTACACAATCCCAGCCAAGGAATAAGGGTCTTATCAAGCAAAACTGACATTTTCTAAAAATGTATATGCTTTTTAAACACAAATGCTCGTCTTGAACTAGCTCTGCATCAGTGACATCACAAATTGCGTAGCCACGTTGGAAAGGTCACATATGATGTAAATGGAAGTACTGACCCAGTGTTTACAGAGCAAACAATGTCAAATGGCCTTTACAAAAAAAGGTAAAAAGACGTCGTCTGACAATTTTGAAGTTGTAGGAGAAAATGAGATTAAGTTTGTCTTTTTAAAATGGAAAACAGACAAAGAATTAACCATGTGTGAACTTTCCAATGCGTGAAGTCAGAAGCAGAGCTAGTGCAAGATGAGCATTTGTGGTTAAAAAGTATACACATTATTTTCTTTAGAAAATGACCAATTGTTTTGCTGGACAAGACCCTTGTTCCTTGGTTGGGATTGTGTAGAGCCCTTTAATACTGCAATTTGGACTTTCAGCCCATTGATCCCCATTGAAGTCCACTATATGGAGAAAAATTCTGGAATGTTAAGTGCTCTTTGATTGAAGAAAGAAAGACATGAACATCTTGGATGACATTAGGGTGAGTAAATTATAGGAAAATTTAATTCAGGAATGAACTAATCCTTTAAGTGAAAACTTTCCATTTATACAACCAGCAGTGCCTATTATATTTTGCTGACGTTTTACAGTCATAACCATCAAACTATGTCATCCCTGACTTTTGCATATAGATGGAGAGTACACCATCCCCACTGGTCCTCCGCACCAGAAGCAGGGACTCTCCTATCCCGCATGAGGAGATTCCCAGCCCCCTGTCCAGGGGCAAGAGACCCATGACTCGCAGCAGGGGCCAAGGAGAAAACCTAGCCATTGATGTACCTTCTAGTCCACAGCGGAAGACAAAACGCCCACGTCTGTCCTCTGTCGGTGGCCCTGTAAGGACAATCCATTATTCATTTTTAAATATGTGACCCTGGACCACAAAAACAGTCGTAATTCGCACGGACATAGTTGTAGCAATAGCCAACAATACCTTGTTTGGGTCAAAATTCTTTTTTGTTTTTTTCATGCCTAAAAATCTTTTGCAAAGATCATGTTCCATGAAGATATTTTGTTAATTTCCTACCATAAATATATCAGCACTTAAGTTTTGAAAGTAACATGCATTGCTAAAAACTTTGGGCAACTTTAATGGTGATTTTTCTCAATATTTAGATTTTTTTGCACCCTCAGATTCCAGATTTACAAATATTGTTCTATTCTAACAAACCATACATCAATGGAAAGTTTATTAAAAAAAGAATATTAATAATAAAAATGTACCCTTATGACTGGTTTTGTGGTTCAGGATCACATATAATAATATTAATAACACTTTTGAATTTTAAACACCATATCTAAGCACTAAAGCCTGTTTTGTTTTTCTCTTATAGGAAGGCCCCATGCACAGAAATGTTTTTGACCCAGTAGCCCAGCACAGAGACTGGTGTCCTTGGGTGAGTGTGGAAAAAGAGGAAGGCGATCTAGATGGCTCTGTCTTTGTTGGCTCTGAGGCTGAGCTCCCTCAGCCAGGCTGGAAAGCAGTGCTTGCGCTGTTCTTATCCATGAAGAGAAGCCTCAGTCCAGTAGGAGCCAGTCCATCTCAGGTGAACCACAATGACAACTCTTTATTTTGCAATCAGCAAAGACATTTTTTTGTTTCATCCCTCTAACGCACTGTTTTGTTTTTATTCAGGGTCCTCATGACAAATCAAAAAGGGTGTTTTCGATATTCCGACAGTGGCAGGTATCTTCCCCGTCCCAGTAAGTTGTGTTTCAGAAGGTGGACTGGGAAACCCTGGTGATTATCATAGTGGTACGCTGTCCTTTGTAACAATGACAGTAGGTTTCAGAGTGTTTCTTGATCATGTGAGTCTTGTTTACAGTATCGGGTTTGAATGGGAAAGGGACAGTAAATCCACACGGATCAAGCGGCCTGTGCTGAAAGACCTTGGCTTGGAGCACGAAAGCCCGGCAGTGTTCTGAGAAATTGTAATTTTACCACACTGTTTTGAATCTGGACCCGGCGTTAAAACATCAACTGGTGACCAACGCTCTTTACTTCACACGGGCAGCCATAGTAGTCCTAAGCACAAGGCTTCAAAGGCTTTTAGCCTAAATTTAGGAACGCTTTAGGTGAAGCTCCGAGAACTACACTGGAAGATGTGCTAGTTGTATCAACGCTTTATACATGATAGTTTAGTGTTTTCAAGTTTTTGTTTTTTCTGCATTGTCTAAGTAGGTATATTATAATTACCTCCATGAATGTGAATGGGCTGAACAACATTTTTATCTCTAACATTTTTTAAGATGTTTATCACCTTTGTCACCTAATGCCAGCTTAAATAGAAAAGAGTGCCAATGTAAATGGTTTTGCTTTTGAATCACTTTCCTTGTAAGTGCTGCCTGTAGTGCATCACGCATGTTATTCTTGTGCATGTGTGGCTAAATTTAATAAACATTTTTTGCTGGTATGTCTTTCATTGTGTTGTCTTAAAGGGATACCGCACCTTTTTAACCTTTGACTCCTACGAGTGTGTAAAATGCTGTGTTAGTTCCTTTTTTAAAAAAAAATGGTGAGGAAAATGACTTTTTTATATATTTAAACAACTGTTTAAAACACATACGCATATATACAAAACAAATATGTTTGATAACACACAACAGCCGTTATAACAGGGGTCGGTGACCCAGCTGTCATCCTAGACTAGAACTACAATTTTATGAACGGACTACAAATGTGAGTCGTCCACTGTTTGTGACGTAGCTCGAAACACCGCATAGAAGGAGGGGGACACCTTTCGGCGCGCAGACATGACGTCATCGGCGGAGGGATAGATAGCTGTGAGAGAGAGCAGTGAGGGCAGAGGACTACCAGTACTATCCGCTGCGGACAGAAAGTGGAGGGCGAAAACTCTCGAAACGACAGCTTGCCGTATGCCAATGTGCAAAAATATACAGTTTCGGTAGAGGCCAAGGGATCGAGAATCAGTCGCAGAAGATTCGAGCGTCGGTCATCTGAAAAAGGAGTGTATAAAGATGTCGTCTCCAAGTCCGGGCAAAAGACGAATGGACACCGACGTGGTGAAACTGTATCCTTTAAAATATAAACAACACAATTACTGTAACGCTGTAGCCGTCAAATACCTCCAATATTCACGAAAACAGCCCTGAAACGCCTGTCCTACTGGTTTAAAACCATTCTGGGCGTCCGTCTGCTTTGAAAAACAGTTGTCAAAGCCAGTAATAATGGTTTATTGGATGGTGATCAGCTTTTGACGACAAAAGTGTTTTGATGGTTGTCAGTGCGGCCAGCAACAAAGCCAAGATTCAAAGACGTTAATTTCTCAAATAACACAACTCAACCTAGAAATCAGTTTTTTCTCGACGGGATTTGTTCGTTGTCAGTGTTCAAAGGCAGAAATGTTGAGGATTATTTATAGCAGATATGTTGCTCTGTGTCCTTTGAGTGTTTTGTCATCGCTTTTCTCTGTAAATCCACACCAACGCTTGACATCCACAGGATTTAAGCACATTTTTGTGTAGATACCGATGGGATAGCAATATTTATACGATGTCTGACAAAGCTAGACGTGTTTTTGAACAAAATAGTGGATGTTACTATGCATTTGGCCTGCTAGCGAGCTAGCACTACCTCACAAGCCACTTATTTATTTATTTGTTGATTGTTTTTGTTGCTGTTTCAGAATCAAAATAGACATTCGTGGACCGTTTTACCACGGATTTGTTTGTGTTACACGAAAACAATGAGATGTAGACATGCAGATTGTTGATTTAAACATGGACGTTTTATAAATGCTCTTTAAATAACAACAAATCACAAATGACATAAACTTCACATTCGGCGTCGTTTTATATATTTCTGTCCGAATGTCTTATGTTTTTTTTTTTCCATGGAGGATCCATCTTGTTTTTCTGGCTTTTGTTAAGATCGAATGTTCTCGTTTGGGGGTTAAATGTTTTGACAGGAAATTTAGCCATGTATTTACCATCTTGCTTTTTCTGATTTTAAAGCTTTTGACATGAGAACAGGGGAAGTTGTGTTGTTGCTACAATGCTTGGGTGCGGATGTTTGTCTCTATGCTACTTGTCCATAAGAATCCCTTTAAGTTAGTTCATATGACATTATTGACAGCGAAAGTTTTGTTCAGTTGTTTTTCGTCCGCTTTCGCTCATGGCTATTTTGCGTGCAACATGCTTTATTCGTGGCTTGGCTGTGCTGTCAATGTGTTTTGTTGAGGGTTTTGTCTATCTAAGCATCTAGAACACGCAGTTCTGTTGGCTTTTTAAACGTTTGGTTGATCATTTATGAAGTGCAGTTATGAACAAAAGAAACCCACATATATTTGTTTGCTTTAAAGCCCAAGAAAGTTTTCTTGCTTTTGACTCGGAACTCTTTCGTCCGTGTCGTTTAATTTCCGCCTTGTGTATGATTATAACGTCTACGTATTAAAAGGTAAATTATGAAACACTCTTGGAGATATTTGTTAAAGGCTCTGGGAATGTCTCGTTATGTTTTTGTCTCCAGCAGTAGGAACTAGCCTTATGATTGGCCACTCTGTTACTACCCGGAAACTGCAAGTAGGTGGGATTAAACAATGAGTTGAGTGACAGTATTTCCTAGTTAAAGCTGAAGTGGATGTTTTTTCGATGTTAAATACTTTCCCCCTTATTTAATATTCATTGACACTTATCATTAAGCTGTTATTAGGTTAATTTGTCTAAAAGAAGACTGTGATAAGTGTGGTGCTGTCAAGCCACTGTTTATATGAGTATGTGCAACAGTCAAGTTCTTTAGTATTTTTTTAAATATATATTTAAGTATTTTGGACAATTTCGCTTTAACTATGGTAGAACTTTATATAGACATGAAGTGAAGTAGGGAAAGGGATCCTTAAACTTGGGATGCCCGTACTTTACTGTGGGCTACAAGGTTGTAAATGGTGTAATAGTGTTTTTGAAGCCATTGATCCCCATTACCTGAACATATTTGTAACCCTGGACCACAAAACCAGTCATAAGGGTCAATTTTTAAAAACTGAGGTTTAAACATCATCTGAAAGCTAATAAATAAGCTTTCCGTTGATGTATGGTTTGTTAGGATAGGACAATATTTGGCCAAGATAAAGTTGTCCAAATGAGTTCTTAGAAATCCGTATTACTAATCAAAAATTAATTTTTAATGTATTTACTGTAAGAAAATGTACAAAATATTTTCATGGAACATGATATTTACTTAATATCCTAATGTTTTTTTGTGGCATAATAGAAAAGTTGATCATTTTGACCCATACAATGTATTTTTGGCTATTGCTACAAATAAACCCGGGCTACTTAAGACTGGTTTTGTGTTCCAGGGTCACATTTGTGTTGAACAGTGGAATTCCTAATGGAAAACCTAGATTACCCAGAGAAATCTCCAACAATCAGCAAAGAATTACAACAAGCTATTTACACCCACTCCCATACCACTTTCAAATAGCTTACATTTTTGGATGCATATTTTGCCATTTGCAAAGCATCTTGGGATTATAGTCCTTTCAGTTGTTAAAGCTGATAAGTACACAATCTTATCCACCTTTTTCCTCCTGTAAAAGCGGACGCAGCCATTTGTAAATTTTATGGGTCTGGCTTCCGGTCTCATACGCATCCAGCTATTTTTAGCTGTACAAAACAGCTCAATTGCTGCTTGATATTGCAAATTGGTGCATCTTACCTTGTTATTTTAATGTGTTATCTTAATTATGGATAAACAGTTTTACCGTTTACTGCACATTGTTATTCTTCTCATTATTTCTCTAAAGCGGCTAATAAACTGGACGTCTCGCCCATAGGCTTACTTCCGCATTAAATAAAAAAGCTGGATACCTTTGTCTTCTTGCTTGATTTTAAATATTTTTATGCTTCAAATCAGTTTGTAATGTTATGATTCATCTTGTAGTTTTTCAAAAAGGATCTTTTTAGAATTCTTATAGTTAAAATGAATGGGAAAAATACTTTTGGAAACAAGGCAGCGTTTGTGGTGAGTTTAAGGGTGGAGTCTGTTTGTTAACCAGTAGCAAACAAGGAAGCCTGTTTGGTGACACAAGTGGTGCAGAAAATACACACTTCTGAAGCTGAGGGTAGAGGTTAAAGGTGAAGGGCTTTAATTAGCTGAAAACAGCTGAGGGCACATGCAACTTTTTTAGAGCCCTTAAAGCAGGTGGCAAAGATGTTCTGAAGGTTTCCTTTTAAAGTAATAAAAGGAAGTTCGAAGGAAGATAATTACAGTAATGATGTAATTGATGTAAGTTCCCACAAACCCACAAACCTTTCACTAGGAGAACATAGCGAGTTTAATTGTCCAGGCTGTCCAGAGCCTAATCAGAACCCCTGCTCATTTTAGTGATGTTTGTCTAATTTAAATTAACTTAATCATGTGAGAATTCATGCATGGGATCTAGGACAGCCATGCAACAATATGGTGGGTGGATTGTCACATTTCTGTCATTGCAAAACACATGCAAAGAAGTCCACCCTCCCCCAAAATACACACTGACAGCCATGAGAGAAAACAACTTAAAGACCCAGTTCCCTGAAGGGGAAACCGACAGACATGTGACAACAGGGAGCAGGTTTCCAAAGTGCCTCCTGTTGCTTGGGACAAGTGTTTGCAACTGGGATGTGCATGGAGCTTTCCATGCATAAGTTGTTTTCTGCATTATCCTTCGTTATGAAGGGCAAGCAGCAGGGCCGTTTAGAGCGAGAGAAAGAGAGAGTTGCTGTTATGATCGGACACCGCCATCCACGCTCGGTAATTTGCTGCAGGCACCAGAGAGCTGCGGATCTGGAGCATGCTCAATTGGGAATTCGCAAAATGAATGTCAGAATGACCTCGCCGTGCCGAGCTGCCTTAAGCACTTCCTAAGCTCGAGAGAGAGATGATGACCCGTCTTTGACATCACCAGATACTTCTGAAACATGTTCGAACAGGTCAAAGCTGGCTGTCGGCTTTGACAGGGCAACATGGAATAGCATAATGTCAATATGTTGTGCAACATCTGTTGCACTTCTCATTTAGCCTATCGTCTGCTCGCCGAGTGATGTAGGTCTTTTGAATTTATTTATCTGGAACTCAAAGACCTCCTGATTTAATCAGTGTGGACTGAGCTCTAGTGGTTCTTATCTTGTTTTTTTTTCTTCTCACATTGCCAAACCACGTCTTGATCTAATTAGCTGGAGTAACTGTAACCAAAGTGCTCTAGTTAGCAAGGTCAGTTTACCTAATGATTTGTCATTATGAAATCTAAGTCATCGCTAAGATTTCACTGCACACCTGAGAGTTTAACTGAGGTTGTCCTTTCACGATTTTTAGTTTGACCTACATACACTACCAGTCAAAAGTTCTTGGGCAGAAAGATTTTTAAAGTGTTTTTTTTTTTTTTTTTTTTTTTTTTAAATAAGTGTCTTTTGCTCACCAAGCCTGCATTTGTTTGCTGTTCAAGAAACATTTATTACTGTATTATTATTATCAATATGTAAAACAGTTGAGTAGATTTTTTTTTTCGGGATTATTTGATGAATAGAAAGATCCAAAGATCAGTGTTCATCTGAAATAAAAGGCTTTTGTAACATTATATGCTATACCATTCAAAAGCTTGGAATCTGTATATGTGTATATATATATATATATATATATATATATATATATATATATATATATATATATATATATATATATATATATATATATATATATATATATATATTATTTTGTCAAAGAAACCTGAACAAATTTTACACAGCTGTTTTCAGCATAATAATAATAATTCATGTTTTTCGAGCAGCAAATGAGAATATTAGAATGATTTCTGAAGGATCATGTGACTGGAGTAATGATGCTAAAATTTAGCTTGAAATCACAGAAATAAATTACATTTTAAAATGTATTCAAATAGAAAACAGTTATTTTAAATAGTAAAAATATTTCAGAATTGTACAGCTTTTTCTGTACTTTGAATCAAATAAATGCAGGCTTGGTGAGCAGAAGAGACTTCTTTAAAAACACTAAAAATCTTACTGTTCAAAAACTTTTGACTGGTAGTGTATGAATAAATCTTGGATGAATCCAAGCTACAATTACATTATTATTATGTCATGTTGTGCAGCATTTCAGTGTGACCAGACAAATTATGTACTGGAAATTGCTTTTATGCCTGGTTAGAACATGATATCATGTTAAGTTCAGCATTCATAAACTATAATTCCCCATTCAATGGTGATTTGATGACTTAAGCCAGGTTTGAGCATTGCGTATGGAGGTATGCACTTAACACAAGTGCGGTAGATCCATGACTACTTGCTGTTTTTCTTGCACAACTCGTTGATCTGTAATCAAGGGACTTTTGTGTTGGATTATTGTAAACTTGCTTCCACTGTGAGCAATTGTTTGGCAAATAACAGCGTTTATAGAGTCTGCATAATGGCCACTGGCATCATTGCCAGCTCTTACATGTTCTTTGAATATGCAAACACACATCTAGGTGTTCCTATTGAGGTATCCTTGTTTAATCTTGACTGCTTAAAAACAAGTAGAGGATTATAAACGGACAGCCAGTCTCCTTCAGGAATGCTTTGCTTCTCTATCCACTTGTTTGACTGCCAGGTCTTTAGACGCGCAAACAAAAGCCACATAGGCGATTTTACACAGGAAAAATAAAGAGACTGACTGTTAGTTAGAAAGATGATTACGCAATCCCACCTTCCCTGAGATGCCCAGGCGTCGCTGTTTGTAAACAGAATTTGTTAATGGAAGTGACCTCAGCGGTATGAGTTGAAATGCTGAAGGTTTGTCATAACACTTCAGCGCCATGCATGTGTGCCGGCGAGGGGGAGGGGATTCCTAGTGTACCAGCATCCATTGTTCGGGCTTCGCTAAATTGGGGAAAGATGCAGGGAGCAGCGAAAGTTTTCCGGGGCCCTTGCCAGCATGGAAAACCAGGGACATTAGAAATGCCTCCTGTGTTTAGTGGTGTGTATCGGATCCCTGTGGTGCTGAGGCAGAGGCCCCGGTGTGTAAGACCAATCGAGGGCTTTATCTAGTGCGATCGGCCGCTTTGTGCACGAGCTGACATCCGGCCTGCCTCGGCCTGCTATTATTTATTTGCCCATGGAGTCTTATGACTGCGCTATAGAATGATATTCCCCATCATTCTCATCTGTTTTTGCTGTTAGAATGCGTGTGTTGAACTGAAATGGCTCAGAAAGGCTGACGCTTGGTGTCAGGTTTACCAAGCGTTGATCATGCTGCTCAACTGGTAGAGCATGGCGCTAGCAATGTCAACGTTACAGGTTTGATTCTCAGGGTATGTGTTTATTGATGAAATGCAGGGTTGTAGCTTGAATGAACTGTAAGTTGCTTTGGATAAAACCGTAAATATACCTTTGCAAATGCAAAAATAAATTTTCATTTGCTGTTTGATATATGGTTTTGGAAAAACTTTCAAAATAGTATATGGAAAGTATTTTAGCAGTAAGATTTTTCAATGTTTTATAAAGAAGTCTGCATTAATTTGATCCAAAGTACAACAAAATCAGTAAAATTTTGAAATGTTTTTACTATTTAAAATAACTGTTTTCTACTTATGTAAATTTAAAATGTGATTTATTCCTGTGATCAAAGCTACATTTTCAGCATCATTACTCTTCAGTGTCACATGATCCTTCAGAAATCATTCTAATATGCTTATTTGCTGAGAAACAATTATTATTATTATTGTTATTATTAATATCAATATTTTAAACAGTTGAGTACTTTTTTAAATTCTTTAAATAGATAGAAATGAATACTTTCATTTAGCGAGGATGCTTTAAATTGATCAAAAGTGATGATAATAATTATAATGTTTTTTGAGCAGCAAATATGAATATTAGAATGATTGCTGAAGGATCATGTGACTGGAGTAATGATGCTAAAATGAAGCTTTGAAATATATTTTAAAATTACATTTTAAAATATATTCAAATTGAAAACGGTTCATTTAAATAGTAAAAATATTTCAAAATTTTACAGCTTTTTCTGTACTTCGAATCAAATAAATGGAGTTCTGGTGAGCAGAAGAGACTTCTTTAAAAACATTAAAAATCTTACTGTTCAAAAACTTTTGACTGGTGATTTTCCATTTAATATAATTTTTAATTAATATTAAATTTAATTTAATAATTTCTTTTATTTAGTGTCATTTCTTTGTCTTTTTGTGGAGCTTTACAATTGGATTAGCCATCCATTTTGATTGTATGATAAACAGTAGCCTGAACATTCTGCTGAACGTCTCCTTTTATGTTCCTTGGATGAAAAACATTATTTGGTTTTTGAGCAGTGAGAATGTGAATTAGGACATAATTTACATTTTTGCCTTAAATCTATCTTTTGTTTCAGTTTCTGTGCCAAAAGCGTATCATTTCTATAGCTATAGCCAGATGTCACCCACTGTTTCTGTATACAAGCTCAAACTTTCCACCACAAGAGTCTCAATGTAGATGAGTTTATTGACTGTAAAGGATTGTTTCTGTTACAGTGAGTTTGACGGACAGGGAGGGCAAGTGGTCGGGTCGTGGATGCGTCTGCCCCTTGACAGTGTGAGATTTGAGGCCCTCTGTAATCCCACAATAACACTGCAGTTTCCTGCACGCATGGCCAACCTCGGGCTGAAAACAGATGGACTGAAGTTCCTCTCTTTGTCTGATGATGTTTGGGGCTGCGCTGCGTGTGCGCTTTTTTTCCCTTTTGAGAATAGAAGGGTTGTGTTTTACAACGGTCCAAAACACACAACGATTATCCATTAGATCAAATCTAAATGCTGCAGATAAACAGATGTAATCACTACGGTGAAACTAGATAATCAGATTAGCTTTGATGTATATGAATATCTTTGTGACCTATATTAGCCTGTCTTGCTCTACTAATGCATAATGTATGTCAAGGTTAGATGGCCTTATTTGACGGAAAAGCTTGATGTATAGCATTTGGACAAGTTGAGGTGTAATCAGCTGAGTGCACAGGCGCTTTATCGTGACGCTGCATGATGTTTAAGGTGATATGGTTGCTTGAGCCATGGTGTGGTGCAAACTGATGGACCCTGCCCTTTTCAACCCACAGAAACCAGTTTGGGGCAACCAAAAAAAGAGTATGAATGTGTGTATGTGTATGTATGTATATATGTTTATATATAATCTCAGTGGTGTCCTTTTTTTTTTTTTTTTTTTTTTTTTTTTTTTTTTTTTTTTCTTTTTAATTAAATGTAAATTCATGTCCTGGTCACATTTTTTTTTTGGTTAAAACGGCATTACTTACAAAATGTAAATTAATTACAAAAATGTTATTAATAATAGGCTATTCTGTTTATTAAAACCAAGTATAAAACTCATCTATTTAGTTTTTTTTTTTTTTTAAAGCATTTTACCTTTTTTTCCAAAATAATAACTCAAGGCAGTAACAATTTAACAAAATATTTAATTTAAGCAATTATATATTTTATTTATCAACTGACGTAGGGCTGTCACTAACAATTATTCTGGTAATCGAATAATTAGTCAATTATTCTGACAATTAATCAAGTAATAATTGATTATTCTGACAATTAATTGAGTGATCGGATAATTATATATTTTTTGAGGAATATAGACCTAAGCAAACAATTGCCTTATTCAAATAGTTTCAAATGTAAGTAATCATATCGTTGTATGGAACAAAACTGAAAATAAATAATATATTATAAAACAATAGAACTAACGTACATTACGGATTATATCAAAGGCCTGATGGTTGTTTTTACACTTCAATGCACGATCTAATTCATCTTTAATATTGACTACACAACAGCTAATTCAAATGGCCACTTAATCTTTAATATTTGGCCGTTTCTTTACGACAGAAATGCTACAGCCACTGAAATGTATTGAATATGTGGATATCAAAACGTGTAAACGCAGTGAGGGTTTGAGATTTTACTTTGAAATCACGATAAGTAGTTAGCATATTTAGAAACATGATGCATTTTCCTGTGCTGCCTTAGGTTTATAAATAATTTATAAATAATTTAATTGAATTGTAGCGTTTGTGAATTCACAGTATTATGATTTATTATGATTTTGAAAATGGTTTAATATATAATACAGCTTTAGAAAATAGTGGAATGCACCACTTCTGGTATTTTGCTGGTTATTTGACATGGGCAAAATGCAACCGAGGATTTTTTTATTTTTATATAATAGAGTATTCAGATTGAATCAAGGAATCATGACAGCCCTAAACTGATGTTCAGCTGTTCTTTTTCATAATAACCTTATTTCCGGATCATAAGTGATCAAAGCTTGGTAAAGATTAGTCACAGACCCGGAGATGTACTTTCAATTTTTAACAAGCTGCTCACTAAAAACCCCCACAAATCATGTTTTCAGGCCATTTGAAATTTGACTTGACAAAGTTTGACTTAAACTGGTCTCATAGAAGTGTGCGAATTGTTTACTTTTAAAGTTAGTGTTGACTCTGTTCATTCAGAGTGATTTGCGAACCTGAATAAACACAAGAGGCAGGATTTATCACATGATCCAATCGTAGATGATCTTAACCAGTCATATCACAATGGAGGCATTGCCTCCTCTCACGTGACTTTCCCCCGTTCATTCTCAGTTACCCCCCACCAAACTTACCGCACGCTTTACGGGGTCTGTTAAAACTCAAAGGGGCTCAGTGGAGGCGAGAGAGACGTGGACTCCCTCTGTAACTTCACCTGCTTTTGGACGGTTTTAATTTAGAAAAATAGTGATTTATGCACTTCATGTCTCATTTCGTAATATGTGCGTTGTTTTTTTTGTACTATGAATTTTTTTTATCATCTAATTTGTTGAGGATACACTGCCTCCCTACTAAATGCAATGCAGGTCAGTATGCCAAGGGACGAAATAAACATCTCAAGCAGCGTCAGGCAGACTAACATTAATGAAAGCTCATTGTAGCGCTCTGTTTTGTTGCTGTTTGTCTATGGAAATAAGAGCAGGGTCCACTTGGCCGCAGCATGTGATTGAGATTCTGGCGCGAGGCAGCGTTTGGCTGGTTTGTGAGTTTTCAGGAGCCAGTCCTGAGAGAGCAGGAAAGAGATCAAGATCTCTCACAAGAGATTCTGCAACTCATAATAGCACCGTAGCCTTGTGATGCCTCAACTGCGTAAACTTTATGGCCTCATTTATTAGTCATTAGCTTGAAATATATGCTTAGTCAAAGTCACAGCTCTGTTTAGAAGTTGTTATGAACACTGTGTTCACTTTCCATGAGCATTTTAGCTCTGAAAGTACTTAATTTTCTGTTCTTTGTGAATATGCGGTTAAGTTGTACACTGTGTGCCAACAAACATTCTCAGGTCATGCGTGCCAATGCACAGGTTGAAGTTTTATACACAAGGGTATTTCAATTTGGATTTCGCTGCCTTTGAACTGAGTTGAGACAGGCATTGATATGTAAAGTGTGCTGAGGCTTTTCTTTCCCTGTCTCTTTTTCTCCATCAGTATTCACAGACTATGTTCAGGCCTCTGGGATCAGAGTTTTCATCCTAACAGAGCGCTTCAGATTGCAGCATTCCACTCGGAATAAGAAACTTGTGATGTCGGAAGGGAGGTTAGCTGCTAAAATCAAAACAGATTTGGATCCTGCGCTACAGTAGATCAGAATACTTTACCTCAACACGCCAGGCCCGCTCAACTTTAATGCTGTACCATATGTGACCTATGGGTTTACGGCATTTTGTAGTGTTACTGCTAACTTTATGAATAGTTTGGTTGTTAGAAGGAGACCAGAATGTGGGTGGTCATTTTGAAAATGGCTTTTAGGAAAAAGTAGCACTGATTCCAAGTAGCAATCATTTCCCTTGCAGTGAACAATAAGCGCACCTCAAATGAATCAGAACGCAAATGAAGTCAGCTGCCGGTTTTAGATTAAATCAAAGGTTTGTCGGGTCCCATGATATTGGTGTCGGCAACATAGTACGGCTACAGACATGCACATCTGAAACCATTTTAAACGCAGAAAACGTGAGCCATGTCAGGTTCTGTGATGTCATTTCCTGTCCTTAAAGTTACAACAGAGAAAATCATGTGCAAGTGTTATTTTTGTATTTTTATATACTATTATATTTTCAGTTTTCTTTTAAATTTGTCATTTTAATTGTAGCTTTCGACATTTTGTAAAAAAAAATTATTTAACTTTAGTTTATTACTTTTAACTTTTATGTTTTAGTATTTTATTTTACTTAAATTATTTCATTTGTTTTATATTTCATAAGTAGCACGGGTATATTTGTGGCAATAGCCAACAATACGATGTATGGGTCAAGATTATACATTTTTTTTTAAAAATCATTAGGATATTAAGTAAAGATCATGTTCCATGAATATATTTTGTACATTTCCTACTGTAAATGTATCAAAACTCCATTTTTTATTAGTAATATGCATTGCTAAGAACTTCATTTGGACAACTTTTAAGGTGATTTTCTCAATATGAATTTTTTTTTTTGCACCCTCAGATTCCAGATTTTCAAATATTGTCCGATCCTAACAAACCATACATCAATGGAAAGCTTATTTATTCAGCTTTCAGATGATGTATAAAGCTCAATTTAAAAAAAACTGACCCTTATGACTGGCTTTGTGGTCCAGGGTCACATATAGTTTAAGGTTTAGTCACCAGTAACAGATGTAAAACCTCCAGCATAAACACTTTTGCTACAAATAATCATTCAATAATTATCAAATCGATTGTGTAAGTTTTTAGTTAAAGGGACAGAGTGCAATCCGCTCCAAACCCGATATGTTCAGGCTGTGTCCTGTTAGTGTTAGCAAACACAATCTAACTGAATCTCTTTGTACTCCAATGTTGCTAACAGAAAGCATTATTATGTTTAGTTCAGGCTGTGAACTCCAGGTCTTTACATGACCCTGTGTGAAATGACACACATGTATGTCACTGCCCTGAACGCTATTTTACAACAGCTCCACTTATTTAGAGGGCACGGCACGGCGTGTTTAAAGTCAGCGTCCATTTTGGCCAGAGGTCAGCTGGACTCGGAGGATAGCAGTGATAGTCAGCACTACCATTGTGGTTTAAGGTCGCAGAACAACTGGTCACCATTTAAAAATTACATATGAAGATGCCAGCAAATCTTATGAAAGAGACAATGTTTTTAAGGGTGAAAAAAAAAAAAAAAAAAAAAACTATTATTACTACCTAATCTTGGATTATTTTATTAGTAGTTATTATGTTATGACAAGATGACTTATTATATTTTTTAAAATATATAAATTAAATGCATGCTATTTAACTAACATGGATCTAATTATTATTCATCTTTTATTTATTTTTTTTTTTATTGTGTTTGAATTGTTTTCAAATTGCTTTATTTTAAAAGTAATTATAATAAAGTATTGCATATTAATTATTGTGATTCAATTATGGTTACATTGTTTTTATAAATATTATGTAAAATAAATATAAAGTTAGTGCATAGGTAATTAATTTTCTGTCTTTACAATCAATTAAATCTTATATATCAACCAGGGTTATTATAGTTTTAAAACTAAAACCATTGAAAATTGTTATATGAAATAAAATACAAAATAAAAATTGTTAAAAAAATGGCTAGTTCCCAAAGAAATTTCTCATATTTGTTTAATTTAACTTGATGTACTAAAATAACTAAAATCAAAACCACTACCAATAAACGTTTCAAACTATCAATTAAAAAAATCTCAGAAATACTAAAATAACATATCAAAGTTATACCAGCCGTCAGCCATGCTTCTCTTTATAATATATGTCAACCACTAATAATGGGCTATATTTTGGTTGCTGTGTTCTTTTTTTTTTAGGTTAGGGTTAGTTTCGATCTGAATCTCACTTCATGACTTCATAATGACCCATCCATCCATTTGTTCTCTAAGCCACTCATCATCTGTAGTTCTTAATGCCACTGATAATGTAAATGATGAGTTTCAGTCATAATAATTTCCTGCTGTGGTTTTCCTGGGTGGCTACGCTATTAGTTAAAGCT
This sequence comes from Labeo rohita, assembly GCF_022985175.1. NCBI lineage: Eukaryota > Metazoa > Chordata > Actinopteri > Cypriniformes > Cyprinidae > Labeo > Labeo rohita. The sequence goes on along the minus strand of NC_066872.1, from coordinate 33,839,471 downwards.
ATGAGGTATGATGTGGATCAAATTGCTAATCTTACAGGTAAACGGTCTTACGCCTTTACCAAAAGTGAATGGCGATACTAGATTCCACTCTTTTCCCCCCCTCCTCACTCATCCGCTCTCATACACACACATGCACGCATATATAACCAGGCAGCTGCTGGTTGCTTTCAAATCAACAAATGCACACTTATGGGACATACTGGCACAGCGCATAATGTTTGTGATGTGCATGTTGCCAACGAATATGCAACTGTGTCATAATGTTTATTCAACAGTTCACTAGTGAAGATGGCTACAGATGACTGTACCTTTATGAGACATAATGCAAACAGACTATCTGGATTTGATCTTAGCATTGCATGCATCTACAGGAGGCCCACGTAGCCTATATAGGTGTTTGCACTTGTAGTTGTGTGAGTATGTGCTGTGATGTGGTATATGTATCACAGAGTGTATGTTGTGTTAGAGCAGGGTGGTGTTTCTGTTCTGCCACAGGGCTGTGTAAAATGTATAGCTTTTTTTCTTTCTGTCAACCAAACAGCCATTGTTGCCATGTATATTTCAAATGCTTAATATAAGATTTATGACAAGGTTAAAATTAACTTTTTAAAATAACCGAGGCACTTTTTTTCTTTTAATAAATTAACCAACTTGATCTCATTACGAAAATGTACCTGTGGGAACGTTTTGTGACGTATTGATTTGTTGACGTTTTGTGACGTTATTATTATTATTATTATTAATATTATTAGTTAGGACAAGGGAATTTGTATGCAGTATGTGTGTGTGTGTTTGCAATAATTGATACCGATTATTACAGATCAAGTAGACCAATAACCAGTATTTTGATGTATGTTTGGTGTAAAAATGAAAAATTTGTGTCAAAATTAAGAATAACAAGGGCTCTGACAAAAACTTTCTTTAAATGCTTTTAAATTATTTTATTGGTTTTGAAAATGACTGATAACCTGATAATGAGTTGTGGATTTAAAGTTTTAAAATTTATTAACTGAAATGAACAGTTTGAGCTAATTTAAGGAAATAAATCAAACATTCCAACTGTAATCTCTATTGCTATTAATCACTAAGATTAAATTGCTATAAAAGCTTGCATACTAAGTTACAAAGAATTTTTTCTGATGGCAAAGCCTTCAGGAAGCATAATGGCCAAGGAGCCATTAATCCTTAAAATCATTGCCATATTCAAAATGTTACTTCATTTCATATCACCAGCCAAATCACAACCATATAATGAATTTTTGATATATTGCCCAGCCTTAGTCTGGAGTGCAGCAGATGTCCAGGAGCGAAGACGACCGTCTCAGAGCTGTGCATGCGCCTGCTGATCAAATGAAAGCTAGTTAATTAGGGAATTAAATAGAGCCCTAATGGAGAGAGTCAGTGTGTTCAAATTAAAAGTTTCAGATCATGATATCTCAGATTACTAGTGGTGTACCTCAGGGCTCAGTTTTGGGCCCTCTTCTGTTTATAATTTGTGCATTGTTTTATTTTGATTTATTGTTTATGTATTTTATTATTTATGTGTTTTGAGAGGCCCCCATAAATAGAATGAAATATTATTATTATTATTAGAGTTAGGACAAGGGAATTTCTGTGCAGTATTTGTGTGTGTGTTTGCTGTGGCCAGACTGTTTTGCGTTGTAATACTGTGCACTTTTCACTAATTCACCCAATCTCTTTCTGAGATCTAACCAGATTCAATAAAAATCCTTGAACTTTCATACATGTGACTCCAGAGGTAAGCTGCACACAGCATAGCTTCAGTCCTGAGCTGAGCAGACTTACACAGCGAGTCATTGAGCCAGGCAGCTGGGGAAGGGTGTGAGGTTACACTAGGATAGGAAGTTGTTTGAGGGGCACTGGCATTGGCCATAGATGGCTTCCTGTTAGGTTTGACGTCACCTGATGCAAATCATGACCTGTGTTCGCTAGACAGTTGAATGGAATCTTAAACCTCAAGGTGCGTCTTGTCTGTTTCTCCATCAGTGAACCCGTGTACTTCCTCTTAGCGTCATGCAGACTTAAAAACTGCCACACTTCCTGTCTTTCATCTGCCCAACTTGAGCAAAATGCTGTGCTTGTGACAGCATGACAATGTGAGAGAGAGAGAAAAACCTCTGTGTCTTTTCACAGAAAGCCACCCTATCTATACTCCATTAGAGTCCAACAGTTCTGGAATTTAAAAAATCTATTTTATCAATAAGTGATTTATTTTACTTTAATGTCAGCAGAAGTGAACTGTGCTGTTGGGTAATGTTGGTAAATGCTTCTGGGAACCCATAAAGTTTACTTTTTCTTTTGTTATGTGAAATTTTACAAGCTAAATTTGGTTATTTCAGTAGGAACCAATATGATTTGTGACCCAGGATCATAAGGGTGCATTTTTTTGAAATTGTAATTTATACATCATCACAGCTATTTAAAAATCTGGAATCTAAGGGTGGAAAAACTAAATATTGAGAAAATGGCCTTTAAAATTGTCCAAATAAAGTTCTTAGCAATGCATATTACTAATTGAGAATGAACTTTTGATATATTTACAATAGGAAATTAACTAAATATCTTGATGGAACGTGATCTTTACTTAATACTCCTAATGATTTTTGGCATAAAAGAAAAATGTATTGTTGGCTTTCGCTGCAAATATACCCGTGCTACTTATGACTGGTTTTGTGGTCCAGGATCACATACAGTATTTCGCTTGAATGGGTTCAAGTGTAAATGTGCGTCAAAGACTGACACCGAAGAGAAGTAATTGTTGCGTAAAGTCGTAATTTTTGTTTTCTGTGTTCACAAAAGTATTCTCACTGATGTCACATGGACATGAAAGCTTTCGGGCTTCCTCAAAAATATATTAATTTGTGTTCTGAAGTTGAACGAAGGTCTTTGGATTTAGAACAACATGAGTAATTAATGACAGAATTTTCATTTTTGGGTGAACTATCCCTTTAAGGATGCTTTTGGAAAATTCCATGTGGTAGCTTCTGCATGCAATTATACCTTAATATGAGGTTTAGATAAAAATAGTTAGCACATTTAGCTTGTGTGAGGGCTTGAGTGTGTCTGTCTGTATTTGTAGATGTGCACCACAAGCTCCAGCTGTTTTTTTTAACCAACATTAGTAGACTTGACACTATTAGTGGACTGAGGTGTCTGAGCGGATTACAAAATAGAAACACTTTGGACAGAATGTCCACAGCCTTTGGCATAAACATAAATATTTTAGACCACAAAGCTTTTACCCAGACACTCTTACATGAGCTGGCCTGCGGTGGGATAGTGATGTATTGTCTTTAATCATCTGTAAATAATGTGGCGCTAACAAGCAGACAGTGTTTTCCACCCTGTTGGCAGTGGGTAAATATTTTGCCTGCACCCCAAGGCCAGCCAGTAGCATTAGGTGTCAGAGAAACAAGATTATCTCCTTTCTGTGTTTGTCTGTAATGATGAATGAATGCGTCTCAGGAAAGAACATGCTGCTACTCCGTCGTGCCTTGGCAGTTGATGTCTGCCCGCTGCTTTCATCCTTGGCAGTGCACAATGAACAGGAGGGATTTGCTCCTGCAGGGAGGGGGCAAACCTGGCTATTGTGTTTGTGTCTTTTTCACAAGAGACGGATTTAATTGTAATTGTACCCTGTGACTCATGCTGTGATTCAGCGCGGTGGCCGTTGACTTGTACGGTGCTATTAAAATGACTGAGATCACACTCCGCCTGACTGTCAGCCTGCATACCTGTGTTTTACTTCAGATCTCACAGATGTACAATAACTGTCTTTTTGTTCTTTTTTAACCCAAAGGGCACAGCAGAGCAAGGCAGCTTCTCTATAACATCATATACCTAGACATGTGCTTGTCTAGACCTGTTCGCTCACACAGGTTTATAAACACTCGTAATCATCTGTGTATAAGACGGCATTGTGCAACCAACCGCAACAGCTGGTTGGAATCCGTGTCTAAGCACGTGTTTCGACGTACATATGCGCTAATATGATTGGTGCTCGTTCTTCCTTCTTAAACTTATCTGATATTTCTGAGTGTGGTGATTGATCAGGCTCTTTAGTGTGTGATTAGATTATACATGTGCGTAAAGGAACATTGGCCCAAGGGTCTCCTGTAGATTATGGCTTAATCCATACAAATCCATTGAAGGGGGAGGGAGCGCTGAGATTGGTGAAAACAGGTGGGTGTCAAAACAGCGTCTTGTGCGAAGAGAACGCATCTGGGTTGCTTTGTCAGCAGCCGGATTGAGCCTTGGGCAGGAGTTAAACCCTTGTTTTGGAGAATTTCGCTAAAGGTTATGTGCGTTGAACAATATCAGAAGTGCTGTCAAAGCAAACGCAGCATTTCTCTTGCTTGCATGTTTTGGGGAAACGATGCATCACTGCTTTGATAAATAGTACAGCGTGGTTTCACTTTGTAAGAACTGTAGAAGTAGTTGATGCGGAATTTAAAGTTGACATCTGTGACCCTGGACCACAAAACCAATCATAAGTAGCACGGATATATTCGTAGCAATAGCTAACAATACATTTTATGGGTCTAAATGATCAATTTTTCTTTTATGCCAAAGATCATTAAGATTTTAGATTAAGATCACGTTCCATGAAGAGATTTTGTAAATTTCCTACCGTAAATATATCAAAAATTAATTTTTGATTAGTAATATGGATTTCTAAGAAATCCATTTGGGCAACTTTAAAGGCGATTTTTCTAAATATTTTTATTTTTTTCTACACTGTAAAAAATAAAATACACAATTTGTTGAGTCAGCTAAAAATAATTTGTTACCCTTCTGCCTTAATTTAAGTTCAGTCAACTAAAATAAGTTTAGTCAACTTGAAATGTTAAGTTGTACTAAGTAACAACTTAGATATTTGTGTTTGCTAAACTTAACAGATGGGTAAGTAACCCAGCTGCCTTAAAATTTTAAGTTGATTCAGATCAAATATCTAAGTTGTCTTTTAGTATAATTTAACATTTCAATTTTAAATCAACTTTTTTTGAGTTGACTGAACTTAAAATTTTAAGGCAGCCAGGTTACAAATTATTTTAAGTTGACTCAGCAAATTGTTTTTTACAGTGTACATTTTCAAATAGTTTTTCAACCAAATATTGTCCTATCCTAACAATCCACACATCAATGGAAAGTGTATTTATTCAGATTTTAGATTATGTATAAATCTTGATTTAAAAAAACTGACCCATAATTTATCTAATATTTAGATTGTCAGATTTGTTTTTCAATTACTACAAATGATTTTTAATCGTTTTAGTTTTCATTCATGTAATGATTTTCTTGGTTCAGTGATTTTGAAGAATGTTAAAGGATTAGTTCACTTCCAGAGTAAAAATTTCCTGATAATTGACTCACCCCTATGTCATCCAAGATGTTCTTTTTTTTCTTCTTCAGTCTAAAAGAAATTAAGGTTTTTGAGGAAAACATTCCGGGATTTTTCTCCGTATAGTGGACTTCAGTGGGGATCAACTGGTTAGGTCCAAATTGCAGTTTCAATGCAGCTTCAAAAGGCTCTACACGATCCCAGACGAGGAATAAGGATCTTATCTAGCAAAACGATGGGTCATTTCCTAAAAACCTTAAATGCTCATCTTGCGATAGCTCTGCGTTCACATTGTAAAGGTCACGCGTGATGAAGACGGAGATACCGACCCAGTGTTTACAAAGCGAATGTGCAAAGAAAGTCAAACGCCCTTTACTAAAAAAGGTAAAACGGGGATGTCGGACGATTTTGAAGTTAAAGAAGAAGAGTTTTTCGCCCATTTGTGAAGTTGCATTTATGCATCGGAGAGCTAGTGCAAGATGAGCATTTGTGGTTAAAAAGTATGTAAATGTTACTTTTGTTTGTTAAGTGATTGAGCATTTCACTAGATAAGACCATTATTCTTCATCTGGGATCATGTAAAACTCTTTGAAGCTGATTTGAAACTGCAATTTGGACCTTCAGCTTGTGGATCCCTATTGAAGTCCACTATATGGAGAAAAATCCTGGAATGATTTCCTTAAAAACCTTAATTTCTTTTCGACTGAAGAAAGACATGAACATCTTGGATGACATGGGGGTGAGGAAATGACCAGGGAAACATTATTCTGGAAGTGAGCTAATCCTTTAACGCTGTTCTTTCCGAAACAATGAAAGTGAATGGGAGCTGGTACTGTCTGGCTTCAAAAATGGCAAAAAGGCACTATAAAAGTAGTCTGCACTACTTGTTTGTTCTGTTTCAAGTTAGGTTTAATGCTGAAATCTGTAGTAAATAATGTCTGAAACTGTCTTTCTGACTCAAAGCTGCTTTAAAAGTGTCTTGGCATCATATTTTGGTTTTAAAGAACAGCGCAGCTTGGATCAATCTGCTGAGTATCTCCTTTCGTGTTTCACGCTGGAAAACACGTATCATATATTATTGGGGTGACTTAAGGATGAGTAGATAATGACAGAACCATTTCTTTAATGCGTACCGGATTTCTGGACAGTTAATAATGATCTATTTTAAATCTGTGTCAGCGATGCCTCAGTGGAGAGACACGTGCCTTGCAGTTCAGACGAAGAATTGAGGTAAAATTGAATTATTAAATCAATAGAGGTTTTAATGTACAGTACTAATAAATGACTCTCGAAGGATGAAGGTGGAGAGGAATACAACCTATATTTTCAGTATGACTCCGTCTCCTTCTGTGTAGTTTTTAGGATGAAGGAAAACAGCAGGCATCAAACCTGCCTCAAAGGCATGAGGAATGGTGAAAAACCCCTGCAGCCTCCAGGGTTCTGCTTTCCTGAGTGTGTATGTGTGTATTTGTACATGCATGAGCAATTGCTTTTGTGTCTATTCAAAAGTAGCTGAATATACAGGCGAAAAGTAGTCCCATGTGTCATTGGGCACAGCTAGACAGCTCAGTGTGGCGCTTCTCCATTGGAGGTCTGATGATCACAGCAATGGGCACGGATTCTTTAACAGGTCTGCTGAGGCTCCACACACACCTTTGTTTCACGAGTCTCGTCAAGAGCAACCTGTACGGTCTGCCAAACGGCAGCATTCCTACCTGAACGGAATCTGATTTTGTGTGTTAAAGAAAAAGGCGTGTGAAAATTACGCGTGAGTCATCAGTCCAATCTTTAGGTTTGTTTCGAGTTTTTTTTTTCGTTGAGGGTAAGGAGCTAATGATGGTGCTGCGCTGTTCAATCTGTGAGTGTAAAAGCATGAAAGCATTGTGCACAAATGCACTCTTACTGGGTGCTTCCACTATTCTCTCAGCCTCTGCAGATGCTTCACAGCCTAAAATAAACCCATGATGTTTAACACCTTGGTGACCACAGCCTCTTAGAGCTACAACTGACGAAGAAGCCAGTTGGTGTCTTAAAATGAAAACGCTATCCCTCTCTGTTACGCTAAACCTCATGCAATCAAGGACTAGTGGTATTAAAAAAAATTAAGGAATGAATTATCAGTTTATTAATTGAAAAAAAAATGTATATAAATAGTAATAAAAATAATAAAATATGTAAATAAATTACACAAATTCACAAATAAATGTATATATTTAAAATGATTTCATTTAAATTGTAAAATTTTGTTAATGTTAAAAAGTTAGCAAACCATAAATTATTTTATTTTATTTTTTGCTTTTTAAAAATATTTTAGTCCTATTTATAGTTACATATTTGTCAGTATAATAAGAAAAAATCACTAAATTTTAAAGTTAAATACTAACATTACTAAAAATGACAAAAGGGTGAATAGTGACAGAAATGTCATTTTTTGAGTGTACTTTAATTTGTATATAATTTTATTTTAAGTTTCTTATTAATTTTTAAACTGACATTTAAATTACATTTTATTTTAAGTTTATAAATGTAAAGATAAACATAATTATCAGTTTATTAATTGGAAATTTTTAAATATAAAATAGTAATAAAAATAAAACATGTAAATTACACAAATTCACAAATAAATATACATATTTAAAATGATTTATTTAAAGTGTAAAATGTAAAACAAGAAAATGCTATAAAGTTTTGTTTATATAGTAAACAATACTATATCTAAAATTAAATACTAAAATTACTAAATATGACAAAAGGGTGAATACTTTTTTTGAGTGAACTTTAATTTCCATTTCATTAAAATTTGTTAAAATTCTTATGAATAAATGTTTAAATTGACACTGACACACAAATTAATATTAAATACTAATTAAAAAAAAAAAAAGTAAATTACACAAATAAATATACATATTTAAAATGATTTATTTAATGTGTAAAAACTTTAATGGTAACAAAAATGTTATCAAAACCATAAAATATATAAAAAAAAAAATAGTTTTTATTTTTTATTTATTTTTTAAATATTTAATACTTATTTTAAATGTATAGTTAGATATTTAGCGATATAGTAAAGAAATCATTAAAATGTAGAAACAGATCAGTGAAGTTTAAAAATAATTTTGTTTTTTAAAGTGTTTTTAATATTATTTGTAACTTTTTTTTTTTTTTTTTTTTTTTTTTTTTTTTTTTTTTTTTTGTCATTTAACAACATTTTTAGACTTAAAGTGATGGTTCACTCAAATTTTTTAATTCTGTCATTATTTACATACCCTAATGTTGTTCCAAATCTGATCAACCTTATATAGAAAATATGTTTAAAATTCACTGTACGTACAGTTGATAAGTAACTATGGTAACTAAAACTGGCTTACTAGCATCGTTCAAAATATCTTTTTATCTTCCGCAGAACTAAGGTCATATTTTCGGAATGGCTAGAGGGTGAGTAAATGGTGGCAAAAATTTTTGAGTGAATTTTAATTTACATTTAATTTACATTTAATTATGTAAAATGTCTTCTATATACGGCACTGTTAATCTTCCATTTAGCGAGTTTTCCATTAGTTCTGCTCCTTTTAAAAAAAAAAAATTCACCTAGATAGATTTCAAATGATTGAATATTGGAAGTGATTCTTCAACCTTTTGTGGTATAAAATTCATTGTCTCCACAATGTCAGATTTTTGGAGATAAATCTGTGTAATTACAGTCATTCAGTTCATGCAACTTGAGACTTTGGCGTCGAAAAGCCACAATGAACGATAATCTGACGGAGAACAGCTTCCACACCTCTCCCGGGAGCCCTGCAGTCTCTCGCACCAGATGTTTGAAGGCGACCACTTGAAATTGACAGCTCTGTTTCCCAGTAGAGCCGCGAATCATCGGTTGATTCCGCCACCCTTGAGACGGGCGCTCAACTGGTTAAAATCTCGCACGAGTCACAGGACACATCACAGTTTCAACAGACCGTAAACATGTTTGCCTTCATGAGCCAGTCTGGGCAGCGTGATTGTACGGTTTGAGTCACAGTGCAGCCTACACAACAGCTGACACATGACACACAAACACGATAGCATCATTGCGTCGCTAACTCCTTCAATTAAAACGCAAACCGTGACAAAGTCTGCTTGAGAACTGCGTTTTGGACGCATGTTGCGTTCAAGCCGTGATGGCAGACTGTGTGTGAGTCTCTGAGAGCGTCAGGTCTTGGTGTGCTGGTGAGCATGTATTGTCTTGCTCAGCGAGGGTCTGACTGCTGCGCTCTGCGCCAGCAATATGAGAAGCGACAGCCTGACAACCATAGCTAATGACGGGAGTGTCGTATTGAGTTGCCCTGATGCCCTGTGTGAATCAGTCGGAGAGCTGCGGGTCAGACCCACGGATTGTGTTTTTGCTATCCGATCTGCTCAGCTGAACCTCTTGATAATTATTGATGCTCAAAGAATAAAGGCCAAATGACAATCTCGGTTTGAGAGATTGATCTGTTGGTGTACGTCTGCTCTCTTTGTGGGTTCAAAGGTCATTTTAGTGCATCCTTCAACTTGATTGTCATTTTGATTTGGATGATGAGTTTCTCTTATTTGACCCTGATGAAACTTCATTCAACTTTTTGCTCTTCTGAAATATTTTCTATAAATTAATTTTGAGTTTTAATGCTTGTTTTTGCTTTCGTAAATGTTTTTTTTTTTTATATGTAAGTCAGTATCAGAGTTTGTGAGTTTGCCTTAACAGTCTCTTTCAGCATCGAGAGTAAACATGAAGTCACAATCCTGAGTGGACTCAATGAATTTGTAGTGAAGTTTTATGGACCACAAGGAAGTAAGTCTGTTTAAACTTATTTACACATACTGAAATATATATTTACACTAAATTGAACCTTGTGAAAACATTGCAGGTCTCATTTCTTCCCAAATTCTCTTTACTGTAATACAGATAAGTCATAAATTAAATTAATAAAAAGTGTGTGTGTGTGTATAATGTAGTAATTTGAATTAAGGGAATTATTAAATACATAAAAATACTATGTGAAAAAATGTGTCATAATATGATTATAATATTTACAAATAAATATAATTAATAATTGTAATATTCATGTAAATATTCATGTCATGTGTTTTATTTCTCAGAAAAATCAAAACTACTATACTAACTGATTTTCTTTTTCATTTAAATTTCATTTAATTTCATTACTGCTTGTACTGATTTTTAATTACTGTAATGCAAAATAACATTCTATATAAAATTGTTGTTTAATACAAAATAGAAATACTATGCAAATAAGTATGTACAAATAAATATAATATTCAAAGTTGTAATAAAATTTTTTTTATTTATGCTTGTATATAAATGCTTAAGTGTGATAAATAAATTAAAAAAAAAAAAAAAAAAATATATATATATATATATATATATATACATCTATACATCTATATATATATATAGATGACAGTCTGTTTTATGCACAGTGCACGAACAGTTGCGCAGTGCTCGCTTTTCTAAACTACAAGGTACACTATTCGTGCAATCTAAACGTACAAGGGGTGATCAAAAGTTTGGAGATTATGCCTGTGATAAACAACAGAAAACAGACATTAGTCTGTTTGGGTAATGATGCAGTTTAGTGCTCCTGACTTGACAGACAGCTCTCATTAAACCCGTGAATTGAAAGTGAAAACCGTCTCACTTTAAACCCGTTTTTCTCAAAATTCCATTCCTGAAAATCATAGCAATCAGCCAACTTAAGATAGGGTTTCATTCAAAATAAAAACAGTTTTGGAAAGGGTGTGAACCCAGCTTTCATATGGTATCAAAACCTAAAAAGGTAAAAAAAAAAAAAAAAAAAAAAAAAAAAAAAAAAAGTAAGTATACAAGTAAGTATAATTTTTATACTTGCAGTAATGCAAAAAAGAAATGTTTTAATTTTTTTCTTGCAAAAATCAAAGGCAGCTACAATACTAATTGATTTTGTTTTTCATTTATTTAATAATATAATATAATATAATATAATATAATATAATACAGTCATTTGAATTATAGGAATAATTTAATACAAAATAGAAATACTGTGCAAAAAATATAAATATGACTGATAATATGACTATAATATGATGGATTTTACAAATAAATATGACTTTCATAATTGTAATAATGCAAAAAAACAACACACCTTTCAAAACTTAAAGGCAACTACTATACTAATTAATTTTTACAATAAGATTCATTAGTTAACATTAGTTAACATGAACTAAAAATGAACAATACTACAGCATTTATTAATCTTAGTTTATGTTAATTTTAATTTCAGCATTTTAGTTAAGAGTAAGAATCGGTCCTATACTAAAGTGTTACCGTAAATTCGTACTACTTTCTAATTGGGCTGAAATAAGACACGCGTCCTTGACATGTTTCATGACATTCACAGTCTCATTAGATTTCTTTACCTAGCTATCACGTGAAGCAGTCATGACACCTGCATATTTAAACATGCGCATCTCACGCAACTCTTGATTTGGGACATGACGTCATTGTTTACAGCTCACGACCGTTTTAATTGTCATATCATTTTCTCTATAATCTTTCCACTCTCCGGTTTGAGAGGTAGAAACAGGTCTTATCTAGCCGGGCTTTACCTTTCGTAGTTTGAGCCACTGGCCACAAGGGTCAAATTGCAAAGGGCTATTCTTGGAGCGAGCACACGTTGCACCATACCCCATATCGCACGAGGCCAGCAGCACAGCTTCCCGTCCACATGTGTACACACCCACACGTGTGTCATTACACATATAATTCATAATCGTCTAATTAAGTATTACGGTTCCTCCCACACACTGTCACTTTTAAATACAAAGACCTCTACGCTTAGTCATTTATAGTTTGCATTATATGATTATCACTTGGCATTTCAAAGTCTGTTACATGCTAGAGCAGACGTGAATTGTTTCTTGAGTAGTCATGTGTCTCTTTGTGCTTTTCCTGTCAGCACCGTATGAAGGGGGCGTATGGAAGGTGCGAGTAGATCTTCCAGACAAATACCCCTTCAAATCTCCCTCTATAGGTAAAGTATTACTGTACATGTATCCCAAAGAGCCATTATCAACTGAGTGCCCATTAAAACTCACAAACGTTGGTGTGGTTGTGAAATGATGGGTTGAGTCATACTTGTGTGCATTCAAACTGTCATACTTGAGGTGTGTAATAAAGTGCAAAAAGCACATGACATCCTATGATGTCATATTTAATGGTCTGTGTGGTAGGAGAAAGGTTAGGAATAGCCTGTGTTGTGCATTCAGCGGATACTGTCATTTCTATCTAAGACCATTAAGATGTTTGACATTTATCAGTCAATTTTTCATAACAATTACATATATCTCCTTCCCCTGAATTTTTGTTAATGCAATGCAAAGAAAAAAATTAAAATAATTTAACTGATTAACACATGCAACTAAATGCTTTTGTTTCTGTGATCTCACTCCATCTTTCTTCTTCAATCTCTCTACAGGATTTATGAATAAGATTTTTCATCCGAACATCGATGAAGCGTAAGTCTCTTTAGTCTGAATTTGATTGTTAATTGCCTTCTGGTGTGCTCACAAGTGAAAAAGTTAGACTTTTTATATGTGCTTTTTTATTATTATTATAAAAATTTTTTTTTACTTCTGTGGAACATAAAAGTAGAGCTTTAAAAGAATGTTTGTACTGCTCTTATATTCAAAATATTCAGTTAATATTCTTATATTCAGTTAGCAGGGGGTTTCAAACTCAGAATTGACCAAAAAGTGGCCAAACAATTTATCCACAGTCTTTTCAAGCCAGTAGTTTTGTTTTGTTTTTTAATCCATCTTTCCATTTTCAGATCACATATTTTAACTCTACATACCATAAAACATTTGACTATGGCAAAATATTGTTTTCCTTTTGTTTACAGCTGTAGTATAGTATCGTAGTATTATTAATGTTTTTACTAGCATTTATTAAATTAATAAATAACAAATTAGCATTTATTTTGATATATATATTTTTTTTATATATTAGCTGACGTTTCATTCATTTTATTTTATGCTTTTTATATATTTCTACACTAACAGTCAAAAAACTTTTTGAACAGTAAGATTTTTAATTTTTTTATAAAGAAGTCTCTTCTTTTCACCAAGCCTGCATTTATTTGATCTAAAGTACAGCAAAAACAGTACAATTTTGAAATATTTTTGTTAAAAGTAATCTTTTTTTTATTTTAATATATTTTAAAATGTAATTTATTGCTGTGATTTCAAAGCTGAGTTTTTAGGATCATTACTACAGTCACATGAACCCTCAGAAATCATTCTAATATTCTGATTTGCTGCTCAATAATAGGAATAAATTACATTTATTTTAAATAGTAAATAAATAGCAAGTTAAATAGCAGTTATTTTAAATAGTAAAAATAGTTATAATATTTTGCTGTATTTTGGATCAAATAAATGCAGGCTTTAAAAGAACCATTAAAAATGTTCAAAATCTTTTTACTGTGTGTGTGTGTGTGTGTATATATATATATATATATATATATATATATATATATATATATATATATATATATATATAGTTATTTTAATACGTCAATTTAAACATTTATAGCAAAAACATTTCTACTTGTCATGTACGGTCTTCTAATATTTATATTTTATTCCAGCTAATTATTTAATTACTGAAAAATGTAACTTTTTGTTTTAGTTAACCGTAACAACACTGGTTTTCAGCACAAAGATATTTTTGTTTCTTTTTTTTTCTTCTATTATTTATAATATCTATTGACACTAAGAGCCATACGACAAATCAAATAAAAATCTATTTAGAGAGTTTGCATACCTTCAATATGTAACCGCTAACACCATTCTGGAATGGAAAAGCAGAAGTAAAACAATGTGATGCTGTGTCATAGGATGTTAATTTTGGTCATATCGCCTACTCTCTAATGTCACAACTGTTATTCTTCGTCCAGGTCAGGGACCGTGTGTTTAGATGTGATCAACCAGACATGGACCGCTCTTTATGGTAAGTATATATGTGAGCATGCTTATTGTAGTTATGTCTGTTTTCATATTGAGAATAAATGCTCAGGAAAAGCCATAGCTTGCATTGATGCTGCCTGAGGAGTAGAATAAAGTCTCCGGCCCCTTAGACAGGATCGCAGTGTGCTGTAATCCTCTTACCCTCTCTGAATGAGCTAATACCTGCAAGGTCAGAAAACAGCATCGGCTCCCCTAACAACCACACTTAAGCGGCCCCGTCCCACCAGTGACCATTCACACTGATGTCTGTCTTTTTACAGTCCCTATTTTATTTTATTTTGATGTACTCTGCTGCTTTCTGCCACAGACCAGGTTGTGTTTGTATAATAGAGCGACAGCTAGAACATACAGTACTGGCAATGAGAGAAAAATAGAAAGACAGAGAGAGAAAAAGAGAGATGTGTGGCTATAGCCCCCACACCGAAAGGGAGATTAGGCCATAATCATGTCACTCAACACAAATCCTCCATTTTGTGCTGCACGTAGGGCTCATAAGACTTTTGCTTTGCTCCTGTATTAAAGGCTCTGCTTCCTCTCTTGCTCTCTCCTCACAGATCTCACCAATATCTTCGAGTCGTTTTTGCCACAGTTACTTGCCTACCCGAACCCCATCGACCCTCTGAACGGGGACGCCGCAGCCATGTACCTACACAGGCCAGAGGACTACAAACAGAAAATCAAAGGTGATTTGAAGATTTGCAGTCGTTTGACTTAGTGCTTTCTTGGTTTAACCTCCATCTGTCACCATGTTTCACATCACCATTTTACAATGTCTTCTGTGAGTTAGGGGTATGTTTGGAATAGTATACTAGCAGCATACTGGACTTTCTATTTTTGCAATACGCACAGTGTGCAATTGTTCTATACACTACTGCAATATATAAACAAAGCACACTGTAATGCTTTATCCTGCTCTGCTTGACCCCGGCCTGACCTTTCATTCCAACGTCAAGTATGAAGTAAAAGTTAACGAGTCTTCCTAAAGTTTATTTGAATTAAAAAAGCCAAATAAGTGTTTACCAGTATGTATTTCAAAGCAACATTGTGGATGTCTTAATACTTTCAGTGCATTTAGGTGACTTTCCAAAAGCATGAATGCTAGTTTCATTTGACTTTCTTGTCTTATGACTCATTCTAATTGATTCAACAGCTTGTTTACATCGTCACTTAAAAATGTCAGTGGTTGTCCTGTGACATTTTTGTATTCTAAAATGTTTTGGTTAAATATATACTACAGTTTAAAAGCTTTGGATTTTTTTATTCAGCAGGGATGCATTAAATTAATCAAATGTGACGGTAAAGATGTTTCAAATAAATGCTATTCTGTATTGAGCAGAACAATGGTTTTCAACACTGATAATAATTTGTTTCTTGATCACCAAATCAACATTTTAGACTCATTTCTGAAGTATTGTGTGACACTGAAGACTGGAGTAATAACTGCTGAAAATTCATACTTGCCATTACAAGAATAAATTACATTTTAAGATATATAAAAAATGTTATTTTAAATTGTAAAAAAATATTTCACATTATTACTTTTTTTAATGTATTTTTGATCAAATAAATGCAGCCTTAGTAAGCATTTCTTTAAAAAAAAAAAAAAAAAAAAAAAGTGTAAATATAGGTATACAAATTTGTTAATTTAGTGTTACCAAAGTGTGAGAGAATCATTTTAGAAACTTTTAAGATGTTTAAGCATACAAAAATAAAAAGTAATGAATGAATGAAATTAGTCGGAAATTAATGATGGCTTATGGCAAAAATGCCACCAAAATGAACAAATATGCACCATAAATTCAAGACAAGGAGGCCAAAAATGCCCCTGCACAATTAAACAATGTATTACGGCTGTTGCAATGGAATTTAAATGTAAAAATTAATGAAAAGTGTCAGTTTCTGTGTCAAAAAAGTTCATTTCTGACCCTGGTTGGCAATATACAGTGGAAGTCAAAAGTTTACATACACCTTCCAGAATCTGCAAAACGTTCCTTGTTTGTCCTGGAACAGTTAAACTGCCCACTGTCCTTCAGAAAAATCCTTCAGGTCCCACAAATTCTTTAGTTTTTCAGCATTTTTGTGTATTTGAACCCTTTCCAACAGTGATTGTGTGATTTTGAGATCCATCTTTTCACACTAAGGACATCTGAGGGACTCATATGCAACTATTACAGAAGGTTCAAACGCTCTCTGATGCTTCAGAAGGAAACACGACACCTTAAGAGCCAGGGGGTGAAAACTTTTTGAATTTGAAGATCAGGGTAAATTTAACATATTTTGGCTTCTGGTAAACATCTAAGTATCTTCTGTAGCTTCTGAAGGGCAGTACTAAATTAAAAAAAAAATGTTTAAGCAAAATAATAAAATATTGTACACATCTTCATTCTGTTCAAAAGTTTTCACCCCCCGGCTCTTAATGCATTGAGACTTTCTGGAGCATCAGTGACCGTTTGAACCTTCTGTAATAGTTGCGTACAAGTCCCTCAGTTGTCCTCAGTGTGAAAAGATGAATCTCAAAATCAGTTATTGTTGGAAAGGGTTCAAATACACAAAAATGCTAAAAAACCAAAGAATTTGTGGAACCTGAAGGACTTTTCAGAAGAACAGTATAACTGTTCAGGACAACGGTTTTGCTTTTTTAATTGCTCTAATATATTTTTATATGTTTCTATACAGAATACATCCAGAAATATGCAACAGAGGAGGCTCTGAAGGAGCAGGAGGAAGGAGCGGGCGATTCCTCTTCAGAAAGCTCCATGTCTGACTTTTCAGAGGACGAAGCTCAGGACATGGAGTTGTAGTTAAGGGTGACAGTTTCTCCCCTTTACCACAGAGACTATATTATTTCCTAACCATGCGAAGCAGACTATAAAAGATTCATATTTAAACAAGGTGATTTTTTTTGTTTTGTTTTGTTTTGTTTTTTATCGTTATTATTACTAAACCAGGATTTTTATGGATATCTAGCGTTGATGATGAATACGGCACCCTCTCTAGGTGTTCTATCTCTACTTCTTGGTGGTTGTTTCGCCCCCTCCCCCTTTTTTTCCCCTCTCTTTCACTCTCTCACTCGCTCTCTCCGTCACCCCAACAAAAGAAAGGCTTGTAGTGTTCCCCCTCGACTCCACGTTGGTAGCTGCGTAGCTGGAATGCATGTCATCGCCCTCCCTAATCCACCTTTTCCGACGCAGGCTGACCGGACAGAGGCTGTATTTAAACGGGGGTGCCCGTTTTTTCGTCCACTTGTACGTAGTGAGAGTTGTGTCCGTGATGCTCGTCTTCAGGTGGAGTTGTCGCAGTTGGATCGGACACGTTTCGCCTCATTACTTCCCCTTGATCGATCCCGTTCGATCACTCCAGCGCAAGTCATTATCATTGCTTCCCTGGTTGTTTGTTTGTTTTCTCTTTAAACAGCTGTTTTAAGATAAAAACGCTCGAGAGGAAGGGGAACGTTTCCACGCTGTACGTTAAAAGCAATCATCAGGACTTTACAGAACGCCGCTCACCGATCAAGCCCACGATACTACAGCGCCAGCGGGAAAATATCAATACGACTTTGCGTTCCTCGAGCGTCTTTTTAAAGGATGACGTAGATGTAGAGGCTAGCACACCGAAGCTCAACTTTTCCACTAGCTCGATGTTTCTGGCTTTTGTTCCTTCGTTGTGGAAGCCCCACACCAACAAACGTGGCTCTACGCTTCCACAGTGACCTTCGCAAAACGACCAGGAAGTGACTGTCCTGCTTTACGGAGCACAAATCTTTTATTTTGTACCAACAATGTATGCACAGAGTGTTTGTCTTATTTTCCTCTTTCTGTCTCGCACCCTCTCCCTATTTACGAGCATCTTTTTTGTACATTTGTTGTATGATGCGGAAGTGGAGTCGTGTAGGACTTTGTTGGTCTAGCCTAGAAGAAACCTTAAAGAGAAAAAGAGACAAAAAAAGAGATTTTTACTAACATTTGTAGAGTTCATCATCTTTTCCTATTGCTTGTGCATAACTATGATAGCTGTTGTTTGACCTCATTGTAGATCTAGTTAGTTTTACTGGGTGGTGAAATCAAAATTAGATGTTCATATGGATTTAGGTTTTTGTAACCTTTTTGTCCGATATTATACAGATATTATCCGAAGGATCCCATTTGGTAAGATCTGCCTCGCTGAGGAACATTTAGGTGTGGAAACGGGCAGAGATCTTCTGTATAAAGAGCTTTTTGAATTTCAACATCTGCAGATATCATCAGTGGCATGTTGGTACCATGAAGAACCAGATTTAGTTTGTGTGCGTGTGTTTTTTTGCAGTATTCTCACAAATCTTGCATTCTGAATGCACTTGCAGATCATTCATCGTCCAGAGTGTAAAAGAAACGGGGTTGAAGTGTAAAGGCATAAAGAGGAGGTGTTTAAGTTCGGCTCGTGCGATTTGATCCAGAGCTGCCTGTTTTTTTTTTTGTTTTTTTTTTTTGTTTAGTTTTGTTTTTTTTCCCCCATGGAGTGGCTTTTACATTCTCCTTTTTGTTTTCTAATTAAATTGATGTTTTATGACCTAAACATTTGAAAATTGTGCAATGGAGAAAAAGAAAAGTCTCAGTTGAGTCTAAATCTGTTAACAAGGGTCATATTTTCTAAAAAAAAAAGAAGATAAACACCACTTATATGCAGTATTGTATTAAAAGGAAGTTATCTTACAAGGAGAGAGAGACGGCATACGTTTAGAGGCGGCTTTGCTTCGCATCTTTCAGATGCGTATGGAAGAAAACGCTTTCATTGCTATCATTGGTAAACATTTTGCCATGCCTAGCAACAAGAACCCTAACAAACACGACAAGCTTAGCTTCTCTATTTCATTTCTGCTTCATTTTTGATCCCTGGACTTTAATTTAGTTTGAACTATATCTTTTTCCTTTAGTTTTTAATTCACGTCTCAAAGAGTTAAAATGACTAAGACTGAGAAGTCTCGAATAAACATGTATAAGTGTGCTTCCATTATAATTAGAAATTATACTTCTTATTTTTGTGAGAATTTATTTACTAATTTTGGTTTCCTATTTTGTTTCCCCCATGTCAATAACAGAGATGCCCATCTGGAGCAGGTAAACGTGATTTATAAAAAAAAAAAAAAGTGTTTGGGATTGAAGGGAGTTTTTCTTTTAAGTTATTTAGTGGGTGGGGGTGAGAATAAATAATGACGGTGTGTCCTTTGTGTTTTGCACCCATAAGCCCCTAGTGCTTACACACGCGCACAAACATCTACACAAACACACATCCAGGGGACAGCAGTTATTATTGTTGTGGTCTCCAGCTGTTTGTTTGCCTGAGAGAGAGAAAGAAAGAGAGAGAAGAGATCTGTCTTCCGGCTGCTGCCGTGGCCTCAGAGGCTCCCCCTGTTGGCCCTCTCAGCCAATGGCATGGTGTCTCTTGCATTTGTTTTGATGAACTCTCCAGTGCACTTTGCATGCGTCCGGTGTAGAGTCCAGTCTAGTTCAGTCCTGGCTGTCCACTCCTTTAGTCCCTTATACCTGTGCTTCAAGAGGGTGCTCAGACATGGGGCTTATGTGGGCACACAGCATGGATTTTTTTTTTTTTAAATAGTATCTGTATCTAGTACCTAGTGTGTGATACGCTGATTTAAAAAGAAAAATACACTTTTCTTTTACACTTAAAAATTACACTTTTTCTTTTAAGTTTTTTTTTTATCCCAGGTATTATGGTAATTTGCCCCTTTTGTTTTCTTATCCATTAATCTTGCTCTTTATTTTTGCCATTCTTTTTTGTTTTTCTTTTGCATTGTGAAGTGGGCATGCCTGTCACAAAGGACAAATGCTCTTTATCTATAGGATTATAATCTCTTAAATAGCTGTGTACAGTAAACTGTAATAACTTCTTTTTTTAATAAAATATTAAATATGTGTACAAACGGCTTTGCATCTTTGTTTTCTCTGAAAAAAAGGTCATTCTTTTTATTCAGAACATTTTGGTGCCTCCATTATATACAGTAGGTTCAATAAAAGAAATGTTTTTATAATTTCTAATTAAAAATAAAGAAATGTCCAACTTTGTCTGAACCTGAAAAGACATTCGTCTGGAGTGTGTGAACTTAAAAAAAAAAGTTTCTACACTTTCTAAAAAACATATAATATGAAAATACTACACTGTCAAAAACAATTTGTTGAGTCAACTTAAAATAATTTGTAAACTGATTGCCTTAAAATGTTAAGTTCAGTCAACTCAAAAAATGTTTATTCAACTTGAAATGTTATATTATACTAAGTGACAACTTAGATATTTGAGTTGAATTAACTTAAAATTTTAATGCAGCTGGGTTACTTACCCATATGTTAAGTTTAGCAAACACAAATATCTAAGTTGTTACTTAGTACAACTTAACATTTCAAGTTGAATAAACTTATTTTAGTTGACTGAACTTAAAATTTTAAGGCAGCAGGGTAACAAATTATTTTAAGCGTAATTATTTTTTACAGTGTACAGCTGGACCTTTCATCTAAAGACGAAAATTCTGTCTTCAATTATTTGACCTCAAGATGTTCCAATCGTGTATGGGTTTCTTCTGTTAAACACAAATGAAGCTATTTCTTTAAAAAATGTTATTCAACAGAAGAAAGTAAGCTGTACAGGTTGGGAACAATATGAGAGTAAATATAGTGAATGAATGTAAACAATGCCACTGAAACAATTGAAATGTGCATATTTTGCTGATTATTACTGCGGAAAATGATCAATTATTGTCATGTTTTGGGCTGTACTAGTCGGTCAGACCAGGAAAGACATTCAGAGTACTATAGTCTGCCATAAGTTATAACAAATCAAGGAGAAGAGTGCAAAAAAAACTGTCGTGAGGAACAAAAGGTGTTTGCGGTTGGCCAAACTGAACCAGGATTTCCAGGACAAGAATCTTGACAACATTCACGTTTGTTCGTATTCTTTCCAGTCAGGTAGGTGAAATATTAGGCTAATATGTTGAATAATACTCCTCGTACATATCTTTTTCGCCTATTAACTTTAGTTTGTCAAAATATTGTGCTTAGTTAGTCCTTTTCTATATGATTTAGCAGCTTTCAAACGTTTCTCCATGGTTTAGACAGCATAAATTAGCAGAAAAACGTATTCAGTAGTACATTAACCGTGCAATCCATGCTGTTGTTTACATGCGAGTATCACAGCCGCGAATCCCGGTAACTGACCAAATCGTGAGGTAAGTGCAAACCCTCTATGATGACAAATTTCATTTTGGGGTGTATTATAATTTTAAAGTTAACAAAGGTTATAAAGATAGGGAAAAAACTCAAAACAGCTCAACCCATGTAGATGTGTGTGTATGTGCGTTGATGACAATATCACAATTGCCTCCATCATACATATCTTAATACATTTGGTACAAAGTTTTAAAAATGTTATAAGCAGAAAATTACATTCTGTTTTATAACAATATTATGGTTAAATGAACACGGGGTGAATATTAAACAAGTGTATGTTGCGCTGTTTGTCATGTCCAGGTTTCTTGCTTGGTTGCTAACTTATAACATGAAATTGGGTTTTTATTTATTATTACAAAAAAAAAAAAAAAAATTAGCAAATACACGTTTTCTTGGGAATTTTGTTTTAATTGGTAAGAAGTCTGAATGTTTTACTGTCTTCCATTTAATATTCTTCCATGAAGAAACCCTGTAATGTCTCTTTAACGAGACAGTGCCTCACGGCCATCTTACAGGAAGTGACATCATTTTTGTTGCGAAAACAAGAGCACAGATATTAGTAAGTATTACAATATAGTTTAATGAATTCGGTTATGTTCTGCGTTATTGGTTAGTCGTTTTCACTCTAAAACGTTTCATCCAATACAGCTTGATCATACAATCCTTTACAAAATAAAATATCACAACTAGCCTAGAAGAACTAAAAAATGGTACTGCAGGAATGATCCAAATTATATTCCATTGTATTTGAATGTTTATGTCAAATATTCAAACATATTCTGAACACTAGCCACAATTCAAATTCGCTAAGTGGGTAGATTGTAAAAGCCTCTAGAGCTGTTTGCTCAATAAACATTCCCACAGCCTTATCATTTCTTTGCATGTTGTTATTACTCTGTACCGCCACTAGATGACAGACATGTTAGCAAAGTAGCCAAGAGGAGAATAATACAAGTTAGTCAAATAAAATATTTTAAAATAGTTTCAAGTACACCAAAAATCCTCTTCATTTGATTCACAAAAATAGACTTTATAGGTTACATCATAACGACAGCAGAAATAATTCAGGCCATTTTAATGTATTAAGTGCTTATGAATTACATCATCTTTATTATATTAGGCCAATATGTGAACCTGGTCATATGTAGCACAGGTATATTTGTAGCAATAGCCAACAATACATTGTACGGCATTATATCAATGGAACTCTCAACTTCTCGTATACATGGATCTAATGTCAAAACTGTAAATCTATGGCATTCAGCTTTTAATGTTGTGTCATCCTTTCTAAAATCGTTGTAAAATGATTTTATTATATCTTATTTATCTATTTGTTTATTATTATTATTTTTATTATTATTATTAAGGTCTACATTGTATTTTACTTTATCTCTTTTGTTGTTGTTTATTTTGTTTTGTTTAAAGTCTACCAGGGTTGGGGTGGGTTCTTAATTTGCACAATTGATTTTTGCTTTATATTACTGTTATTTGAAGAAAATTCAATAAACAATTGTTAACAAAAAAACAATACATTGTACGGGTCAAAATTATTATTTTTTTATGCCAAAAAAAAAAAAATCATGTTTGATGAAGATATTTTGTAAATTTCCTACTGTAAATATATCAAAACTTAATTTTGAATTAGTAAAAATTAATTGCTAAGAACTTAATTTAGACAACATTACAGCGTTTTTTTTTTTTTGTTGTTGTTGTTTTTTGCAGTTGTATCTCGGCCAAATATTGTCCTATCGTAACAAACTATACATTAATGGAACGCTTATTTATTTAGCTGATTTAAAAAATATCTCTCTTTGTGGTCCATGGTCACTTATTATATTATATTATATGATCAACGTTTCCAATTTTATGTACAGATTTCAACATTGACCACCAGGTGTCCCTCAAGCTACACAAAGTAGAATCCTAATCCATCTGCAGTACCGTTGGTGGCCTCCAGGGGTCGATGTCACTCATTTTACAAGGAAAGAAACAATTTAGTAACATAAGGCAAATTAATCTTTTCAGCCAAAATGTCTCTGTCACGCAGCTGTCTCTCATGCTTTAGAAAGAGAGGGAATTAAAAATAAATAAACTCTCCCTCACCCTCCCACACTCTCTGTTTCATTCCCTTTTCTGTTGTGCTTTTAGCACACCTGTTTTACTCCCCTATAACTCGTACACCAGTCTTTCCCCCATTAACATTTCCACTGAGACAGTCAAGGAGAAGGAGACATCGGGCTCGGCTAGAAACGGGACAGTGCGTATACCGCTTCTTTCCAAAGCCCTGACCTCCAGTGCTGGAGAAACCTGAGCTCCTCAATGAAATATTTAGAGGCCTTTATCTGCAGTGCGATGGTCAAGAGGGCTACAGGCCTGCATGACGTAATGCCCAGCCCCAGACGGCCGCCGTGATTGGCTGGAAGTAGAGTTTGCCGTCACGTGACCAGTCCCAGCGGTTCGCCGAACTCACAGAAGAAGCTTGATACTGTTTTATATTCGTTAATGTCTCCATTATTTTCACTTAAAACAATTTTGGACTGCAGAGCCTAGAGGTAATGTGTTGGGATTTGTTATCGCAAGAAATGATAGATGGCAGAAGCAGAAAACGCAATTATGCGACGCTATACAAAAAAAGTGCTGCAGAATGAAGGACAAAATTGTTTACTTCATCAGTTTTGATAGTTGATAGCCATCACAATAATAATCACCGTCTGCACTTTTGAACTCTCATCAGTAAATGAGTTGCCAGATCCACCTAAGAATCATCACATCTGTTACCAAAGCATCATATGACAAGGTGGCTGATAAAATAAAATATAACAAAAAGAAAGTAAGAAACAACTAAGCTCATACGCTAATCTCCTGCCTTATTTTCTTTTTATGTTACAGTGCAGCTTATATGAAATGGCATCCTGATGCTGACATGTGAGACGGTGGATCTTGACCGGCTGAGCGTCTCTCATGTCGAGGACTCGGTTACTAAACCAGCCAAACTCCGTTATTAATGGATGACCGTCTGATTAAAAACGCCTCAGACAAAGACACAAATGGCAGATGCTCTGACTCACCGTCTCCAAGGCGACTGATAATGCCAACTTAGTCAGTAAGGTAATGTCACACAGGACTGTATAAACTGTATAAACTAATCTCTTAGTATTCATATTAGTTAAATATCGTTGCATTCAGATATATGCTAAATAACTGCATTATTTGATTAATCCAATTACTATCGAAATGCATAAGCTTTTTTATACAAAGTTATCTTCTGAAATGTTTCTAGCCATTTAGAGTCGAAACTAACAGTATCAGATCAATATTAATTATATTACATCCCTATGCAGTCTTTTAACAGCGTCTCAATATATTTTCAAACCATTATTCCCACTAGCATGATATAAAATGAGCTTTTTGACAGTTTGCAATGAATATTTTACTTCCTGTTTCTTTGCAGATTGTTTTAGAGCTTTTCAGTGATGCTGTGCAATATTTTTCATAAATTAAACTGCAATGCATGCATTTATTCGTTTACAAATAAGTGAAATGGCACCCTAAATCAATCTTTTGGCTCCAAGAAATTGTTAACATTATCTTCAGTTGTTCGTTTCTCTTATTTTGTGTTTTAATTGTGAAAATACTCAAAACAACAGCATGATTATGTTTATTATGTATGGAGCATATTGAATGAACATTTTTCATTCTCATCTAGATTATTTGTAAATTGTAAAAAATATTTATTTATAGTATATTTACTATACATAATACTTTTACCATTCATTAAAAATGTATATAAATAGAAAAGAAATACAAAAATGTGGTGTTTATTTTGTAATATTGTTAATATCACGAACTGAAATTTAAGAATTCCTTTAAAACAGATAATGTAGAAAAAAATACTATTATTATATAATATTTATATGAGAATAATGTATACATTTAAAATATATTTAAATAAATATATACTTTTTTTTTCAAAATAATTTTTTGTTGTGAGAAAAAAAAAAAATCCCACAATAAAGACTGAACTCTTTGCCTAAATGTAAGACATTCCTTCATTTAAATTGTAACACTGACCTTAAAATGTCATAAAATATCATAAAACTTCAGCCACAAATGGTGACTTGTTGGTGACACATTGTCTAAGCATGTGTTGATAATCATAAGTTTAAGTTTATAATATTTAATATATAAAATAACAGACGAGGTTCAAGCAGTGGATGGGCGTTTGTCAATTCATCAAATGCTCTGTTGGTCATCTGTAAACTATTCCACCATGCTCTTTGTTCCGTGGGCCTGTATCGTGTATCATTCGATTAGGGGGGCGTCAGTCGTGCCAGAAGAGTGGCCCGGTTACACCCGATACCCGTCCTGGCAGGTGGGTAGGGCTCTAAACGTCATATGGACTGACAGGTAGCTACAACGAAATGACTATTTTAAAAATTCAAGAGCTTCACTCAGCTTCCCTCATACAGGTGATCCGTGGCTCGTGTTTCGACTTTTCCAGAAGTTAATCAGGTGGATGGGTGAGGGGACGACTCAACCAGGGCTGACTGGTCAACAAAGAGCCCTCGGGATAGATTTCACCCTGGCTATTCGGTTTGAATAGATGTAACCAGAGCCGCCAGACCAACACCACTGGCATAATTTAAAAATATAGAGCCGTTTTTTTCCACTGAGGTGTCAGTGTAGGCTTCAACTATCAACAGCAGGTAAGTGGACTCGGGGCTTGTGGGTAACGCGGAGCGGTATATATATGAAGAGCGACCCAATGGAGGACAGCATCACTTCCAGACTCTGTGGAAGCACTTAGAGTGTGATGCACCGACTGCACTGCGGCTGCCCGAAAGAGATCCTAATGCCTTCCACGATGGAGAGATGATGTCTGCGATGACGCCTGCATGGGGTAACCATTTATACCAGTTTAACTTGAGATCATTTTATTTTTAGATGTCTATTTTGTCCTAGTCTTATAAGTTGTTGACACTGGGGCACAGGCTGACAGGCCCGAATGTATTATCATAGATTTAAAATTGATAGAATTAAAAAGCTTAGAACTATGAAACAGCATACGGTCCTGTTTATGATTATTTTTGAACATTTTAAGCAACATGCCGAGCACAAAGAAGGACTCAGGCTGCTAACTGAGGAGGACCGTTATGTAAAAGGATGCTCGTAGCTGGTAGGGCCTGCAGGCATATAGAGCAGATGAAATGGTGCGTTTGAACGCTTGTTCATTACTGGCCATCTGGATGATGTCATCTGATCCCAAAACCCAAGACCTGCGGGACACACACAGGGAGAAAATCCTAAAGCGAGGCAATGCATTATCACATATTGATAGGCTTTGCTAAATATCGTATTTTATTTTTTAATAATAATTATAGAAATGTTGTTTTGGGGGAAAGGCTAAAATGGTTTTGGATAAGGCCTGGCCTAGCTGGTCCTAAGCTGGTTTAGCCTCCAGACGGATCAACTGGCAGGTGCACAAAACCACCAATTAATCATTAAAACCAGTCAATAATCATCTTTGATTAGACCAGCTCAAAATTTAGACCAGCAAACCAATTTAGTCTGGTTCAAGATGGGTTTTTTTCCTCAGCTGAGCTCTTACATTTCTCCCTTTTGCTCTCTCTCTCTCTCTCTCTCTCTTTTTCTCTCTATCAATGCAGACAGAGCCTCTTTGTCTGCCAGTAATACAGGTAAACACCTGTCTTGGGCCTCTACAGACACAACACGTCACATTTGGTCCAAAGATGTGTTTGTTTGTAGGAGGCTGTGCCTCACACTCTTAAAAATAAAGAATCTTTATTGGCATCGATGGTTCTATGAAGAACCTTGAACATCCATAGAATCTTTCAAATGCAGAAAAGGTTCTTTGGATTTAAAAAATGAACAGTTCTTTTAAAAACTGTTCCCTGAAAGGTTCTTTGGAGAACCAAAAATGGATCTTCTATTACATCACTGCAAAAACACCCATTCAGAGCCTTTATTTTTACTAAATGGGAGGACAACTTAGGCAAAAGATTGGGATATTAAAACACGTTGTGAATAACTATTTTCAGAGCTTATATTCAGCCATTCTGTTTGTACTATATTAAGGCTATAATTTTTCAAATTACTTAGACTTACAGGCCTACTACAACACTAATAATTAAAGGTCAAAATGTACAGTGTAAGAATCAAATGTACGTTACGAAATTAAATTCAAACGCAACTGTTACCGCGTAAATCAAAAAAACGTGCGTTGCGTGATGAAACACGAAATTCAAAACGTATTGGACGCTGTATTTTTGCCAAACGAATATATCACGACTTCAAAGTCGTACCCCGAGGGCAAGGGTGTAAATCCTTTAACAAAATCTAAGTAGCCCTTTCAACAACGTTTCTGTAACGACAAAAGTTACTCAGAATTCGTTAAATAAATTCGCGTGATGAGGTAAACATAGCAACAGCTATCGCTGACAAAATTAGTAGTCTACATAATAAAAAATATACGCTAAGTGACATTTATCTTGTTGTAGAGTTAGTCGTTAGTATTACGTTTAAAACGGTTTATTTGTCAGTTAACGGTTAGCTGCGCTAAAGGCGCCAAACCCAATTTAAATTGCGCAGGACGAAATCCTCCTGACAGGAATTATTTTAAAAACCAGAGCGCCTTGGAAATCTCGTAATAATTCCCACACTGCTCGAGACTATCGAAAAAACAAGATGCTGTCGTTGCAATTAAAAAGCTGCTCGCTTCATCATTTTTGTATGGTAAAATTAAAACCCGTCTCCCGAATAATTCTGGTTTGAAAATCTTTTAATCCGAAGATGAAGTAAACCAGTGACAGCTGTATGGTCGAACTGCAGCAGAGCTCAATCAGAGAGCCTCGCCTCCCGTCAGCTCCACCTTAAAAGGCCAGAAAAAAAGCACCTGAGTTAGTGACATCGCAAAATGCAGGAGACAAGAGGAGGGTTGGATTATTCCTTCGGCACTGGGGTAAGATGCTTAACTAATTATCTTTCCATTGGCAAATCCTCACGGTTGCAGACTAAACAAGAGAGCTGCCTTCTGTGCGTTTCAACGCGTTTCATTTTGGCTGCATGTTACGAAAATTCTGGGAGTCTTTTGAGCACATGGAGCTGCGCAGGTACAGCGACTCTCCAGGTGGAAATGAGAGAGAGAGAGGGAGAATATGTAAGAGGGGGGAAACTGGGCTGCATTTGTTATTTGATACTCAGGAAGTCAGTGACGACGCTTTGACTTCTTTGTCTCATTGAAAAATGCTCGATTATGCGGCGAGAGAGCTTGATAAGTCCGTGTTCACTCATGGAAGCGAATGAGTTTAAATCAAGCTCGGCGTGCGGTGTTTGGAGAAAAAGTCAAGTCGTTTTTTAATAGCAGTCGTTCAGGTTTTCGTCGAATCTGTGCAAATCAGCTCGGTAAGACCGGGGTTTTAAATTTTAGTTGTGTTTAAAGCTTTAAAGTGTACAGAAGAAGAAGCCGAGTCTGAAAAAGTCACTAGGATTTTGAGACGTGCGCATCAGGTAAGCTCCTGAATATTTCTTTGAAATCACAAGGAAATTTTAGACTTATAATAGACTGTGTATATAATTACTGTCCTTTTTTTTTGAAATACTACCCTGCCTGTTTACCTTTGAATACACTTATTTTTACGGGTTTTATGCAGTAAGACAAAACAAAAATTATTTGTAATTATTTATTCGTTTTTTAAAAACATGATTATATATTGAATTATATGTTTTTTTAGTTATATATCACACAGGATAATTGTAGCCTCAATGCAAAAAAATAAGCAGCGTGTGTGGAAGAGTATTCACAGCATCCTTCTGGAAAAAAAATAGGGTTGGATGTTTGTATGGTTGACGCAACGTTTTATCAACATAATTTTTTAACGTTCAAATTCATTTAGATATTTGAGAAAACGTGTGTTTTGGGTCCACTTCGTTTTGCTATTTTAAACACCTTTTTGCCTTCACTAATTCGTTTGTTGTAATTTGTATAATTTTTAAAGTACAAATAATTCAAAATAACCTCACGTATAATGGATAAAAAACGCTGGATTATAATAGCGGGAAAAGAATGAGGAATTATTTTATAGTTTTGAGTTTAAAAAGGTATTAAATGGCGTATTGCATGTCAGACCGCAGGGCATGTCAGCTTCCCAAAAGTATTTCATGTCATTAACCCATCTACACCTTTTTCTAGGGTCCCGCCAAAATCTAGCAAAATGTAATTCTTTTATTTTTCTTTTGGATTTTTCAGTTTGCCCTACGTCATTTGCATAAGCTTAAAGAGATTTGTTTAGTAAGTACATGTCGTTATTCTGGCAACTGCATGTAGTCGAGGTAACCCAGAATCAATCGCAAGATGCTTGGGTTGTTTATATTAACAACTTTGATATAAAATATTTTGTATTACAAAGGAAGCAATGACAGTGATTCTAGTACGATGCCAAACATTAAGCCCACATGAACAGTTACCTAATTAGATGTCTCAGGACCAACACTTCACAATTTATAATAATATTTAAATATATATAATTAGTATTTCATTTTAATTTAAGTGCATTTTTGATGTTTTCAATTTTACGCCTCACCACAAAAATATATAAATGCACGAATACATGAATAATAAATATATTTAAAATATACATGAAATACGTGTATTTAGAATTTCTACAAAAGATAATAGTTTTATATTTTCAGGTAAACAACCCACGAGATATCTACAACGATTGTTTTGTCTACAGTCACCTTGAGAGCACAAGTGGCCCCGGGCGTTGTCCTTTTGGGGGAGACTGAGACTGAACTGGTCTGGCCAAATCTTTCCTAAAATAACTAAAGTTCGAGGAGATGCTCGCTAATTAGACAAATGCGATTAACCGGGAGCTTTGAGACCGAGGTTACCAAGAGGTGACGAACGCACCCACAAGCAACTTATTAATGATGATAAAAGACCGAAATCTTCCAAAAAACTTTGATAACTCGGTATCTATTCAACGCAAAAACAACCGGGCATGAATATGACGCAGTGCAGGCATAATGCCATGTTGGGTTGCGTTAGGTTGCTTAAACAAAAAATAAAAATGGTGATAATTTCATTTAAATCTTTTAGACGTTTCACACATTTGTATTCACGATTTGTGAAATTGTGAGGGTGATGACATTTTGTTTTAAGCACTTTCGTTTTTAATGCTGCCTTGTGTCAAGCCAGCCAGCAAAAATAGACCATTAAGTCGTCATGATGTTATCATATGAGAATTTTTTCTTTCATTACGCAGGGGTGGGGGCCAAATAGAACCAGCCAGACCAATTTGACTATGCTGGCTTCTCAACTTGGCTTTTTAGAGGTATTGATTATTCCAGGAAATTGCAAGAGGAGTCCTGCTCCGGGAGCCATTTGGGCGTCTGAAAAATCACTTAGAACATCATTTTTGATCTGGAATCAATCCGGCCTCCATCTCCTGCAGGAGCAGAGGGAGCAGGAGCTAATGGCTGTTCCTGGGTCCTCCTGGGTGGGGCTGCAGGCTTCGCTTATAGGGGAGGAGGGTGCTCTAGGTCTGGTGGCTTCTTCTATAGCAGATGGCGTGTAACCAGAAGATATGGGGTCTCGAAGGCTGCAAGCTCTCTTGGGTGCAGTGTTGGGTTTTTTGCTTAAGGCTAGTGAACCCGGCAACATGGCGTCTCTCGTGTCACTTTAGTCAATAGTGATGATGATGTTCAGGATAGTAAAGGAGCATTTTGATGGATCTCTGCAGGCTTTTACTGCTGTGTTTTGAAGGACAATATACTTGGACATGCATTTCACAGTAAAGAGATCATCCTTTTGGTGTAAATCCAGAACTTTGTTTGCTAATCTCTAAAGATTATCTAAAGATGGTTTTATCTGAGGAAGAGACTTTTCGTTCTTAAGGAGATGCAAGTTCGTTCTCAGTATAAAGTGTTATGGTTATGCATACAACTTGGTTTAATCTCCTCAACAGCTAATTAAAATGTCTGGTTGAGCACATTATGGAGGATAAGTCAGCATTTTGTGATTCAGTTGTTTGAAAATGTCAATCTATCCATGTGGAGAATCATTAGTGTGTCCTTTATCTCACTGACAATCAAACAAAGAAACAGTATTGAAAAACCTTCGGAAATTAGATTTAAATCTTCATTTTCCAAAATGGAAATAAATTAGAAGTGCCTTCTCAAAGTAACCTCAAACAGTAGATCTTGGTGATGGAAAAGCCAAGGTAGTCAAGGTCATTGGTTCGATTCCTCAAAAAGTCTTACTCTCCTCTGATTTAACATTTTTTGTCATTACACAGGGTTATTCTGTACTGCATTCTTGGCTCGCTATCTTTCTGAAACTCCTATGATGCAATTTTGCGTTCCTTTCTCACTCTGTCTCTTTCTTTTCCCTTTAGGAAGAAGGGTTCTTCTCAACCTCCTTAACCAAATCTCCCCCCTCACCTTCCCTCGTACACCTCCCTTCCCCGCTGCTCTGTCGTTCTTTCATTGGTGTTGCTGGAGGCCACAGGTTGTCTTAAAGGGGTGAAGCTGACAGACTCCTGTTCTGTGTATGGCACTGGTAGAATTCACTGTGAAAGCTCACTATCAGTGAATTACCAAAGGGCCATAAACAGAGCAGAGAAAGAACCACATGACGACCAGTTTGCTTCTGGGTACGGATTAGAAACTCTCGGCGGAACTCTCGGATGCTCTTTTGTCCCTCTTCTTTGCCTGTTTTGGCACTAGCACATTTTTGCTTTTTTATATATACGTTGAGCAATTATGTGTAGTGCCAATATGGGACAAGACAGAAGTGCTGCTAAAAATCACGTGATCACAAAGGACAGACAGCAGGCCGTTGGCGTGATTGATCCTCTCTTTGGCAGTCATGTTCTATTTTCAGTCCTTCTGCCCAGTGTAACATAAGAAGCGACCTTTGCTGCGCAAAGCCGAAAATTCAATAATCTCGTATCTTCATGAAGACATTTTCCTTTCGATCACTGCAGCTGAACACCAAAAGAAGTAGTCATGCTGGTTTTTGCAGAGAAATTAGTTGCACAGACACATTATTGAGACTAAAATGGTTTGTCTACCTCAGACGCCATGAACTGTCTTAACTGAAGGACGTTCAGATATATCTCCTCTTGGAAGCAACTGCATCTTCATCGATCAATGTAACTTTTGCTTCTGTGCTTCTGTGCAATGCTATAGCGCCTGACTAAAATGATGTGCAGTTGAGATTTCATGCCTACGCTCTCAAAAATAAACTTTTTATGATTATTATTGGCATTGATGGTTCCATGAAGAACCACCTTTCCATTGCACAAAAGGTTATTAAAGTGGAAAAAGTTTCTTCATACTAAGAAAAAAATGGTTTCTTTTATTAACTGTTCACAGAAAGGTTCTATGGAGAATCAAAAATTCTTCTTTTTGGAATTTTTTTTATTTGGAACTTTTTTGAAGAGTGTATTAGGCCCTAGTAAGATCCATTCTTCTGACACAGTTAAGACCTTAAGATCTTTTCTTTTATTTAAAGTATCTTTAGTATGAAATAAAAGTGCATTTGTGTTACTGTCTGTCTACTGTCTGTGGCAAAGAACAGTCCTTTTCTTCTCTGCTACAGAGTTCAAGGACAAAACCCGAAGGTTCTCCGACGGTATTTGGCAATGGTAGAACTCACACTGGTGAGGTAGTCAGATCCGGTGGTTCTAGACTTGCCAACTACTACCTGAGAACATCTCCACTGTGAAGCACGGATATCAATCTCTGAAGAATTGAGAGCATGGGTTCGAAACTGCGTTCCCCCCCCCCCGAGTGAGTGACTGTGAGTAGTGTCAGGTTGGGGTGAAATTCAAATATTCCCCCACTGCACAACACAGTCTCAAAGCTCCTGATGCTTCGGTCATTGATCCATGCTGTTCGCTGATACTAGTCGGCCATGTTTGGTTTTCATTCTAGTGAATCTCATTGTGTTGGATCGGTCTGGCTTATTTCTCTTTTTTTGGGCTGTGTTTGCCAAAATAGAGCATTGAATTATGTGTATTAGAAGCTGCTAATCAACATCTCCTGAAACCAACGTGCAAATACTCAAAATGAATAAAAAACAACTGTATGAAACATAGCTCTTGGAGAACTCAGTGGTTTGGCATTTGTGTGAAACAGCTTGTGTTTTGTTGCTTGGTAAAGGGAGAGGCCGGTCCCTGTATCTGGGTCAGGGGCTGCTAATGTAGGTGAGGAGAGGATTGCTGGATTAAGTCCTCTTTATCTCCTTTTGCATAAATCTATTCATACAGAATGAATGACAATATGAAAACATTAGCCATCATTGAAGTGTAATGTTATTTCTAGTGTCAATCACTCTGTTCAGGTCTCTGGTTGATGGTGAATGCATCTGTTGAGGAGGTACTGAATCTGAACCTCATTAAGCAGAATATGGAGAATTTGTTAGACAATTTATGTTTATGATAACATAATCAGCCAAAGAACCCAATTTGACCCACTATAGTGTTTGCAGAAACCACTATAGTGGGTCACTTTTGCATTGCAATGTCTTATTAAATGTAGCATTCTTCATTGTTTTTGATCAGTATCTTCATTCTGTTAGTGCTGTTCACCTCTGTGCTGTTTACCTGCCTGTGTCAGAAAATCCAAAGCAAATATGCGTATGCTAGAGAAGAAAGGAACATTGTGTCAGATTCCTGCCGAAACTTCGGCTGCAGTAATTGCTTTGTGGGAAATCTCTGTCCATGTGGGCCTTCTCCAGATGGGCCGCCCGGGTCGGGTTACACAGCATTTTTCAGGCCCCCTCCTCTGTACCGACCTCTCCTCTCTCATTCAGTGAATAATCCCTGGTTAGGAGAGAAAGAAAGAGCATGGCTGAGACAGAGCTCGGTCTGTACTCTAATGTAAAGAGAGCATTAGTGGAATGAGATTAGGGTCCATCTCTCTTACGCACTGTCTGGTGCCGAGGTGCGTGTGATGATGAGAACATCATCGATGTAAGAAAGTGACGATGATGATGGAGGTGGTGGGACTAATACATCACCTACCTCAGGAAGCATCTAAGCATTTTTATTCATTGTATGATTTTGTTTCGACTAAATAATTATGTAAAGCGTAATATAAGTGTGTGTGTATATATGCAAGCTGTTTTAGAAATAGATAACTACTATTACTAATATATACTATGGATGATAGATGGATACAAAATAATTACAGACAAACATAGATAGATAGATAGAATATTATCAATCAGATCTTTTTGAATATACTGAATATTATCAATCAGATTTTTTAATATTCTGAATAAATGGATGGACAGATGGATAGCTAGATAAATAAAAGGATGGATGGATCACCAGACAGATCTCTAAATATTCTGAATAATATAATTACAGATAGATAGATAAATATAATAATCAGATAGAATTCTGAATATGAAGAATATTATCAATCAAATTCTGAATAAATGGACAGATAGATAGATAGATAGATAGACAGATAGATAGATAGATAGATAGCATAAACATTATAGACAGATTTCTAAATATACAAAATTTTATCAATCAGATTTTTTGAATATTCTGAAAAAAATGGATGGACGAACAGATGGAAGATAGATGAATAAATGGATAGATGAATGGATGGGTGGACTGACAGATCGATAGACAGATTTCCAAATAGTCTGAATAACATCATTACAGATAAATGGATAAGATAGATAGACAGATATCATAATCAGACAGATTTCTGAATATACTGAATATTATCAATCAGATTTTTTTAAATATATTGAATAAATGGATGAACGAATGGATGGAAGATAGATTTATAAGTGGATAGATAAATGGATGGATGGACTGATGGACTGATAGACAGATTTCCAAATATTCTGAATAGCATTGTAATTACAGATAGATAGACAGATAGATGGATAGACAGATAGATATCATAATCAAATATAGACAGATTTCTGATATACTGAATATTATCAATCAGAATTTTTGAATATTCTGAATAAATGGATGAACGAATGGATGGAAGATAGATTTATAAGTGGATAGATAAATGGATGGATGGACTGATGGACTGATAGACAGATTTCCAAATATTCTGAATAACATATAATTACAGATAGACAGATAGATGATATGAATGATTCTGGATATTATAATCACACATAGATTGATAGATTTCTAAATAACAATTTGAATATTTTCATAATAATATATCAATTAAATAGATAGACAGACAGGTAGGTTAGGTTTAGTAGAGAGGATAATCCATTAGTTCAGAGATACAGCTAGCATGCACATGTGTATGTGTGTGTGTGTGTGTGTGTGTGTAAGAGAGAGGGCCAGAGGGATGTAGTGTGTATTAAGATACGATTAGTAGAGATTAAAGCTCTGCCACAGAGTTTGTGCAGCTCCAGGCTGGAAGAACAAGCCCCCTGCCGAGACTGGAGCCGTCAGCCCCGTCAGAGCCATATCCTCTCCTTAACACAATCAATACCTCTGCCCCATATTCCCCTGATGACACAATACCACCAGACGGCCATTTAGCATTTGTCCAGGCTAATGGCAACCCTCATAAAAAGATAAAACTAATGAGGATTCCTATACATTTACAGCTTTGAGACAGAGTGTTATGGTAACTTTGGCCTGTTTGTGTTAGCAAAGCTCTTGCCAGTAATTTCCAGTCTGTCTATCCAACTGTAGTATTAGCTAAGTACACAAATCTATATTTATGAATTAACCTAAATTAATAAATGTTGTGAAATGTAAAACTTAAAAATGTTATTTTTTAAAAACATTATTTATTTTTTTAATGTATTAAATTAGAAAAATACAACCCTTTGGAACCCTTTGTATTTGGGTTACATAAGTATCTGCTATGCAAAAATTTGCTCAGTGATTGCACTACACTTGTCAATGATCTTACATATGACATCACACTTAAATCAGGTACGTAACACTCTGATGTTAAGATAGAATTGTGGTTATGTATTCGGATTAGAGCTGAACGCTGTTCTGTGAACACGGCCCCGACTGAGGAACAGATTGGCCCGAGCACTTGGACGGGATGAGGGCGGGGCCAGGGGCTGATTCTCAGAAAGCGTGCTAATAAGAGTCCCTTAATCTGCAGCTCACGACTGACGCACGCGTGCGCTGAGCAGCTCCTGCCAGCTGCCACCATGACCTGGAAACCACAAACACACAAGTCCTCGCTCTCCCTACACGCTTCCCTTAACGTCTCCCTCTCGTTTTGCTCTGTTCAGAACGGATGTGGTCGGACAGGGATTAGACAGTCACACGCTTTACATCTCTCTTTGATCGTGCTGCTCCGCGCTGATAATCTGGAAGCGGAGTGGGATGCTGGGATGTGTGCGGTGCCTGATGGATTAGTGCGTTTCCCTCCTCCTCTTCCTCCCTCGGCAGAAGGACACAGGCCCTAAATCCAGGTTTTAGCCAGGAGGGGAGGGATCAGGGCTTATGATGCAACAGGAGCCCCATCCATCACAACAAGCTGGAGGTGGGGTGCGGATGTCACCATGTGTTTTTTGGAAAAGAGGTCATGGAGTTTTCGTGATGAGATTATTTAACTTCATAAAAAAAGTGGACGAAGTCTAATGACCCTGACTAGTAGGATGAGTGACATAAATCATCAATCTATATTGATTTTGGTCTCAAACTTTGGGATTCATGACACTATTTGATTTAGTATGGGTCATGAAGTTATGGTTCTGGATGCTGATTGGTCAATACAGCATTCCAGCTGTGCTAAAATACACAGTATAGCAATGTGAACAGTTGAAGTCAAAAGTTTACATACACCTTGCAGAATCTGCAAAATGTTAATATTACCAAAATAACAGGAATCATACAAAATGCGTGTTATTTTTTATTTAGTACTGACCAGAATAAGATGAATCACATGAAAACTATTTGAATTTTAATATCTGGGTTAATGTAACTTATTTTGTCTTCTGGGAAACATGTACTAAATGAAAAAATACAATATTTAGGAAAAATAAGAAAAATGTACACATCTTCATTCTGTTTAAAAGTTTACACCCCTTTCTCTTAATGCATTGTGTTTCCTCCTGAAGCATCAGTGAGTGTTTGAAACTTCTGTAATAGTTGCATATGAGTCCCTCAGTTGTTCTCTTTGAAAAGAAAGATTTCAAAATCATACAGTCATTGTTGGAAAGGGGTTCACATACACAAAATTCCTAAAAAAACAAAGAATTTGTGGGATCTGAAGAATTTTCTGAAGAACAGCAGGTAGGTTAACTGTTCAGAAGAAACAAGGGACTCATTAATAACTATCACTAAACGAAAAAAAAAACCCCAGCTGTTCAGGTATTAAGAATAAAGTGTATGTAAATTTTTGAACAGGGGCATTTTTATAAATTAAACTATTTTTTTTTTGTGAACTATAAACATCTTTTATGCAAAACATGTTATTTAGGTCAGTACTAAATTAAAAAAGCACACATTTTGTATGATTCCTCTTATTTTGGTAAAATAATTACAATTTTGCAGATTCTGCAAGGTGTATGTAAACTTTTGACCTCAACTGTAAGTATGATACAAAACACCTGTTGAACTCACTGCATAGCTCCCATTGAAGCCAAATATTAACTAATTTGGAATATAATGAACTGTTATGGCACTGTGAGTTTTAGGGCTGGATTCAAAATATTGATTTCTCGATTTTAAGCGAGAAACAAAAAGAAATCGATTCTTAAAACCTCAATACTCGATTAGTCTGGCCTGTTTTCAGTAGAATATTTGTCCAATAAATCACAATAAGCGTTGTGCATTGTTACTTTTAATATAAAACAACATCTTAGATTTAAATTCAGTTCATTTTATTACAATATTAAAAGAATACATGACGTTTGGCGCTGTTAATATGGAGTGACCGGTCGCGGTAACGTCAGCGCCTTAGTTCAACAGAAGCGGACATAAACTGATCATCTCCTCCGCTTAAATACCGGTTTCAGCACGAAATAACATGAATGAACATCCAAAGGTATGTTAAAAGAAAGAGTACAACTTACCGAAATCTGTATCCTGTCTCATGTAGTCCCAATCAGTCTGTTTATACCGCGAAATGGCGTCAGCATGACAGCTTGTAAACAATATGTCACGTAACGTCAAATTTACCTCAGAAAAAAACATAAAAAAAAAAAACTAAACTCCGTGAACATAAAAAACAAACTCCAGAAAGTAGCATTTTGCTAAATATATGCACCATATAGCATATTTTCATGTTTATGTTTGAATAAATCCGTAGTTTTTATGACAGCCACCGTTTAGATGTTTGAATTTCAAAAATCGAATTGGAGTAGAAATGTAATTATGTAATAGTAACTGTATTATTATTAAAACAGTATAATTTAAGCGTTTGTATAGTTATTTTTAACCGTCAATATTAGGCTATAGTAATGTAGTACAACTAACTCTCATGTAGGCCTGTTTTACAGCAGTAGTTGATAGTACTGTACCTGATATATATCCAATATGATCTATATCAAAACAAATTGGGAATCGAATCGAATGCTTGTGAATCAGAATTGAATCAAAATGTGAATGTGTCAGAACCCAGCCCTAGTGAACTCCCTCAAATATTATGTACTCTCATGTATTCTAAAAGCAAAAGCTCTTTATGTCACATAATGATTATTTTTGCGTAATGATTTTCAAAGGCACAATTCTGAATAGTGGCCATTTTATTTCCAAGACTGGATAAAAAGGGAGAGACAAACTCTGCCAATGTCACCATCATTCTTTCACCAGCAACACAGGAAAGCTCAGTTTCATCAAACCTTATATTTTACAAAATGTACATAAAAAGGATCTCGTTCTGAGGTTTTACAGTCGTATAAAAATTCAATCCGACCAGGAGCAGAAAACGTGATGGGTTATGGGTAGCAGAGGTGCTAAACAGTAACAAAACATCCATATTTGCCACACAAATTTGCATTGAAACAATACAGAAAAGCTTGAGAGATAAAGAAAAAGATATGAATTTATGGTTTCACTTCGCAATATATGCAGTAAGATCAGAATACGTCCTCTAATCTTTTTCAATATGTGAATGTGTTGTTCAAGGATATGAGCACACATCTAAACAAAAACATTAAGGAAAAATAAATAAAAATAAATAAAACATTTTCCCCAGCAGTTTCATAACAGAATTCAAAATGCTAATATACCACAAGTTCTGTTCATGTTCCGAAGTATAAAAGTTGAACGATATGGAGCGCTACATCTTCAGCCTCATCACTGGTAAGTCGTCAACATTTATAGTTATCGATTAATAGTACAATTCAGTGAAAGTCTATAGATAGCACTGAGTGCTCAAATTTCAGAACAATTCTGTACCGACAGGAAATGGTGGTCTCATTCAATATACCACATAATCATTCAAGGTCATACATTTTTTTTTTACATTTGGAGTTATGTGAAATGCATACAAAGAATTCTACATTATACAGACTGACAAAAAGAAAAAAAAAAACATGCATCTCAGTAGTCAATGGGATCTAACACTAAAATCGTAATGCAATTTACACATAATATATTAATGAAATGACTCAAATATGGCACAAGATGCTTCACAATATATATACACGCATATGCAAACCTAGATTAAAAACTGAGGAAATATCCAGAATGACCAACACAAATCATGTAAGGGAAGAAAATAACAAATTATGCCAGTTTTTGAAGGCTGAAAATGTGGTTGATTGTTTTCTTTCATTGCAATTGTACAGAAACAATTAGCCTGTAATTTCTAAGTATCCTCTGCAATACATGAATCAAACATTAGCTAAAAAAAAATAACATTAACAAACACTAGGAAAAAAAAAAAAAAAAAAAAGAAAAGACAACGAACTGTGTACAATGTACAAAATAACAAGAAAAAACGTTCCAACCCCCCTGCAGATGTATGTGAACAGGTCCAAATATTATTTTTACACTTTATTCCAGCAGCTATTTTACATAGGCGCCGAAGGTCCTGTCCCACACACCTGCAGGGGTAGAGTATGTCACTGTTCTAGGGTCACCACTTCCACCGCCTGTCCGTCAAGCGTAACCGTGTTGTCGATACGAGTGGCTACGGGAGCCATGGCCACCTGAACGGGTCGATTTCCCTGGGCCAAACTGGTGACGACAGTCTGATACATGCTGACTGGAATCTGGACGAGACCTGGAATGAGACATAGACCCGTTACATTTGTTGGTACAAACTGTTTTAGCTGAAGATGCTTAGCACAACTGTGATGTCATCAGCGTAGGTGGCGGCCTGGTGGTTTGGGACGTTCGTAGTTGTTATTTGAGACAGCCGGAGGGAGGGGACTTTTGAAGTGCGGTCGGATGAGGCCGCAGAGCGTGTGCGCAATTGAGCGGCCATGTTAGAGTTTGCGTGCTACGTGGACGGGGCCGGCCCTAAAAAGCGGGCTGAGGGCAGGGCTACTGCATCACACTGCAATGCGGAACAATGGAGTAATTGAGGCGGCCGCTCCCAGCTTCCGTTTCTCTCTCTCTCTCTTTTGAGGTAAACCCCTCTCTCTCTTTCTCAATCTACCTCTCTTTTCTATGCCCAGCTGTGAGCGGAGCAGCCTGGATTACTGCTGCAGTCACATGGGGCGAACGGGCGGCAGGGTAGCCAATCTGTCTGGGCTGCAAACTCATATGGGCAAAGCGGAAGGTCAGAACCAACTGCGACTAGTTAACCTATCCAGTAAGTTTTACAGTTAAGGGGGAAGGTATCTGTAGGGCACTGGATTTGTGCATTACGTGTTTATTTTGACAGAAGCGTGCCTAAAATAGTCTCATGATGCGCAACCCTGTCCCAGCGTCTCAAGGAAAGGCTCAAATTTCAATCAAACTTGCCATTTATCCTATGAGTTACTTCATCTTTTCAAGCAGACACAATCTACCCAAGCTAGAAGTTGCTTATAATCACATCTTAACACAAAAGGAGATCAGTAAAAGGTCAACTTAAGCAACCCACCTAATCTGAATTAAAAATGTAGAATTTTAGATTTTTTTTTAGAATTTTGATGTTAAATGTGTCTTAAACAGGCATCATTTTTTAAAGCATTTTGTCTTATTGCCCCAGAATCCTTTCAATTCTATTCAGTTCTCACAAAACCGGTCAAGAAATATTAATCACAAAATACAATAAATGAATAAATAAAATAAAATGAGGCTCATTTTTAAGGACAACGTAGGCAAACCCACCTAATTTGAATTACAGTAAATTAAAATAAATACTAATTAAATAAATGTAAATGGTAAAGTTCTTGTAAGTCTTCTAATCATTGTCATAACTTAAACTAATAAAACAAAATACTTATTAAAATCTAAAAAAAAATGATTTAACACTTAAATATTACAAAAATATTTAATAAAAATTGTGTTATTGCCCTAGAATCCTTTCAAATCGATTCAATTCTCACAAAACCTGTCAAGAAATATTAATCACGAAATACAAAATAAATAAATAAAATGAGGCTCATTTTTAATACTAATTTTAATACTAATTATATACATTTAAATGGTAAAGTTCCTATAATATTGTATAAAAACAATGAGAATTGAGTTTCCTAATCATTGTCATAAATAAAACTATAAAACCTAATTCATATTAAAATATATAAAAAAAAATATGATTTAATATTTAACTATTTAAAAAAAAAAAATAACACCTGAATTTTGACGTTAAATCCATCTTGCCAAACAGGCATGACAAAAATTGACCATTTTGTCTCATTTCTGAAGAATCAGTTTAATTCTATTCAATCTCATGAAACCTATCAAGAAATATTAATCACAAAATACAATAAATAAGTAATAGTAATAAAAATAGGCAAATTTTAAGGACAACTCACGAAGCAACTCACCTAATTTAAATTACTGTAAATTACTAGATAAGTACTAACTATATAAAAAACTGTAACATTCTTAAAATAAAGTATAAAAACAATGACTAAGAAGTTTCCTAATAATTGTCAATTAAAAACAATTTTTTATATATATATATATATATATATATATATATATATAAAAATATAAATATAAATATAAAATAATGGATAAATAAATATGACAATACTTAAATAACAACTGAATAATATTGTGTGTGTGTGTATACACACACACACACACACACACACACACACACACACACACACGTATGTTCATATACTCAGATATTTCTTTGTGAGATTCACGCCTTAAAAAGCACATCAGAAAATCATTTTCTCCACACGGCATGAGTGACTCAATCCAAATGCTCTGATTTCTCGTAATCACGTCATGTCTCAATAATTGACAAGGAGTTTGGAAGCATTGTTTTTTGAGTCGAGTGCCTACAAACCCTCAATCACACTGACACTGAGGGTTTCTACGAGGCTTACGGAGCAAAAGAGGGGCACTGGAGCAGGAAACGTAAATCAGTCACGATTACCTCAGACCAGCCACTTCAAAGCTGCACCCGCACTGCCATTTCGCTGATTGAATAAGGTCAATAAACGCTGGCTGTCCGTCAAGTGTCTGTTGTTGACTACACTCTCTCCCCAAGCCTCCCAGTGCTGAAGCGTAAATTAGGGTTAATTGCGTAGTTTAAAGGTGAGGGCCTAATTTTGGGCAAAGACTGCTCTCTGGGACTCACTGCTGGTTCAGATGAGCAGTCAACACGCTCGGTTACGCATGTCGGAAACGGGGCGTACTAGTATTCTCTGTACACAACTAACCTTTCCAGGGAAGGTCAGTACAGTGTTATATAAAGCGACATCCTCTTATCATGCAACTCTTTTCCTTCATTCACAAAAAAACAAAAAAAAAAGATGTGAAAATAAATCAACAGATCGTCAATTAAGAGATAGTGAGTCTACAATCTCCCTAAAACACTTAATTCAATATGTTAGCCAAATTATATTTCACTGTACGATTCCTAATAAACCTAAACTTGTACATTTGAGTGACCCAATACACATAAAATATAACAACCACGGTCGAATATTTATACCAGGAGTGGGGAAAGGCA
This sequence comes from Labeo rohita, assembly GCF_022985175.1. NCBI lineage: Eukaryota > Metazoa > Chordata > Actinopteri > Cypriniformes > Cyprinidae > Labeo > Labeo rohita. Next base: position 33,795,788 of record NC_066872.1, on the reverse strand, counting down.
CTGACACCCATGTCTTTAAATGTAGTTTTAATGCCTGCTAATCAGCTTTTATGTTTAAATACACCCCTTGCTCCTGTCTATTCTCTTAATGTCATGTGAGCGTGTGTGTGTTTTATAGACTGGGCTTCCCGGTGCTGACAGCTGGCTCTGTGATTAGACTATGCACTGATAATGGAGAGGATCAAAGCCCTTTAAGAGGGTTCCTGGTGGGTTAGAAGAGGGAAGAGGGGGGGGCTTCTCATTGGTCACTGGAGGCAATGGGGTAAGTCAGGACACTAGGTAAGATAGGTCACTGGGAAATGGCTAGGTATGATTGGACCAACTTAAAGCAGAATCATTTTCAACATTACATTAAAATGGACAATTAGTTTGTTAATGCACATTCACGGTCTTACTGTTAATTAACTGCAATAAATAAACAAACAAATTAAGGATGCACTAAATCAACTGTCCTTGTTCGTTATCTTACTATGATGCAAAGTCTAAATCACAATCATGATTAAAAAGTCATTATGAAAACTTCTAAATTATGGCGTCAATTTTTTATAATTAACTTTTTGTCTAATAATTTTCCTCTTTTCATGACTTAGTACCTTATAAGTTCAATTCATGCCATACTTATTACTTTTAGTGTCCCAATTTGAATTGTTTTGACTTTTTATGTTATAATTTTGTTGTTTTATCTCATAATTATGACTTTTTAAAATCTTGTTGTGACTTTGTACCTTATAATTTCAACTCATGTCATGCTTATGACTTTTAATGTCCCAATTTGATCAGGCACATTTTTCTCATAATTATGACTTTTTAAAATCTTGTGATATAGTACCTTGTAATTTCCACTCATGTCACACAAATGTATCAATTTTAATTGTTTTGACTTATCTCATAATTGTTTTATTTTTTAAATTAATGATTTAGTACCTTATTTTAACTTCAGTTCTACTTAAGAATTTAAATGTCCAAATTGTAATTGTTTTCACTTTTTAATCTCATAATTATGACTTGTTAAAATCTTATGACTTAGTACCTTATAATTTCAACTCATGTCATACTTTTGACTTTTAATGTCATAATTTTAATTTAACTAATGCATGTTCCTTGCTTTGCTGTCAATGAATTATTATAAAAGAAAAAAAGAGTGCATCATATCGCACCATATCGACTGTTGTCAGTAAATATTAAATACATATTGTCCGATACTGGATGATTTTAATTGTTACAGTTGAATCCATAATAAGTGCTATTTTTTTTTTTTATCAATTTTATTAATTACTACAGAATTTTGTCTTTGCTATGAGGTCCCATTAGTTAATACATTAACTAGCATGAGCAATACTTTTGCATTTGTTAAAGTATTTATTAATCTTTGTGAATTTTAGTTAATAAAAAAAAAAAAAAAAATTGTTATTTCACACTAGCTTGAGTCCATTAAATATTAACATTTTTTTAATAATATATTAGTAATGCTAAAATTACGAAACACAATTATAATTTTGAATTATTTTTCACAGTTCATGTTAAAGGTATGTCTTAACTAATGTTATCAAATGGAACCTTATTGTAAAGCATTTTATTATTATTTATTAATTGTTAGCCGTAACCTCAAAAGATTTATTGGCTTATTGCATTGGCCAGAATTTTAGTGCATCCCTAAAAAATATTTGTCTTTGTAAACTTAAATAAAAATCTTATTACTTGCCCTTTCTCTGCAATAATTTTCCATTTTCGCTTACATCAGAAATGTCATATTATGGGAAAAAATGGGTTGCAAATAGAATGCTATGGTCAGAACACAAAAATGCATATATTTTTGATGATATTCTAGTTCTTTCAACTGAACTTCCAATATATTGTAGCTAAAAGAGAAAACGTGTCATGTGCCAGTTCTCTACACCATAACGAATACCTCCACTACACATTAGTCCTGCTATTCCACTGTAACATGCCTTCTAATGCATGTGTAAGCACTAGTACTGGAGGCTGCCGTGCATATGCAGAGCGCTTAGTGGTTGAAGCAAAGCGAGGATTAGCGAGAAGTGTAGAGGCTGGAGTCTGTGACACAGGTCACACACACACCATCTGTCCCACAAACACCCTGGGGATTACAGTAGACCTCCACGGGCTTCCTCACGCTCTGACACACCTTACATGAGGGGCATACATGCCCTCACATACCTAGACGAGTAATGACAATAGGGATGTTTTTTCATATGTTTGCCCACCCTAAACTTTGCACTTTGTTGTGTTTCAGCTTGACCCAACGAGCGTACCAGGAGGGTAAAGAGTGTAAATGTGATTGCTTGTGATATAAAGGAGGTTCGTACCACTGCCATCCGGGACGCCAGTTAAAGCTCCAACTGCGGCCGCCGTTTCTCCTGCTAACACGATCTGTCCTCCGCCCTGAAGAGTCGCTTCTGCTAATGTCGCCACTGCGTGAGCTGCTGCTTCACTGCAAACACACACACACACACACACACACATAAAAAAAAAATTAGGAAATAATCTAACAAAAGCCCTACTTTCATAAACACGCAATACTTTATACAAGATTTAACCAGGATTTGAAAAGCATTAATGTGGATTGGTGTGTACTGCCCCCTAGTGCAGGACGTCACTCAAAAGGCATCAGAAAATAACAACCACTGTCCTATACAAGCTCTTCTGACTCTCATAATAGATGTCCAAAATACGTAAAAGCCCATTACTGTCACTTTAGAAAAAATTTGGTAAATAATTAAGAAAGAAAAATCTGAAAATGTCAAAATGGAAATTGACATGAATAGCCAAAATTGACAAGTCATAGTATGCCATAATTGAGACTTTCTAATTTTTAATTATGAAACATAAAGCTGAAATTGACATTCGAAGTCATAATTATGACAAAATCAAAACTGACATGCCTCGCAATTATGATATAAAAAGTTGAAATAAAGAGATAAAGTGTCAAAATGGAAATAAGTCATAATAATGACAAAGCTGATATGAAAAGCTAAAACTGACAAGTCATAATTTCCACAAAATTTGTCATAATTTTAACATTTTGAGGGTAATTATGAGATGAAAAGCTAAAATAATAAGATAAGAAGTCAAAATTGAAACATAAGTCATAATTCTGACAATGCTGTATGTCTGTATATGACAATTCTGACAAGGTTTGTCATTTTTTTCAACATTTTGAGTCGTAATTATAAAATAAAAAGGTTGAAATAATGAGATACAGTCAAAATTGAAACACGCAAGTCATAATTACGACAGCTCACAATGTAAAGCTGAAATTGACAAGTCATAATTTTGACAAAGTCTGTCATTATTTTAACATTTGGAGTCGTAATTATGAGATAAAAAGTTGAAATAATGACACCAAGTCAAAATTGAAACAATTAAGACAATCCTGACGTGAAAAGCTGAAACTGACAAGTCATAATTTTGACAGTTTATCATTATTTCAAGATTTTGTGTTATAATTATGAGATAAGATAAAAAATTGACACATAAGCTGACATGAAAAGCTGAAGCTTACAACCCATAATTTTGACAAAGTTTGTCGTTATTTTAACATATTAAGTCGTAATTTTGATATAAAAAAATCTAAATTGAAATGCATAAATCATAATTATGAAAAAGCTGAAACTGACCAGTCATATTTTCCACAAAGTCATAATTTCCTAATTATAATAAATCTTAATTATGAGATGAAAGATGAAATTGACAAAATGGAAATTGTTATTATTATTACATAATTTAAATTGAACAAAGCACGATTATCTTGCATGATACACATGGGCTTCTATACCAAATAGATTTTAAATGCTGTCTATTATGACTTCCTTTGAGATAATACTAAAAATTAGACTATTTACATTGATACAGGGATTTAGTAGAGAAAAAAAAAATTTTTTTTAGTTCCGTTTATAGATGTCCTGACTATGCTCAGCAGACTGACGGTGGATTTACTGCTTTAATGAAGGCTGCTGAGCAGAAAACAATGCCTCCTCAGCCTAATTGTTGTGGGAATGGAGTATGAACCAATTGTTCCCGCTGTGCTGTATTTCTGGGCTGCTACCTGCTTGTGATAAACAGGAGAACAGGCTCAGGTAACAAGACCCTGGGGACATAAACCTGCACCTAGATGCTGCTGCGGTTCAGTATTTCCTTTCTCTCTTTCTCCGACCCCGACTTTACCGCTACTTCCCATGAGTACCTGTTGAGTGCCATGGTAACAGTTGCCCCCTGCTGCATCTCTTGCGAGGCAGCGACCGCAGCTTCGGCTAAGGAGGCCACAGCCTGCGTGGCCTCCGATGGTTGCGTTGTTTGGATGGTCATCTCGCCTCCCTGTAGTGTGGCCCAATTCTGTTCCACCTTAGAAACACATGAGAGGTGTGAAGGGAAAGATATCACCTAAAAGCACAGGATGTGTGTAAGGACAGGAGAAAACGCACAAGATGCAAGTTAATGAAATATTCAGGAAAGAAAGAGTGTTGACGTTACCTCTCCATCTGTCACTGTGGAGTAATTCACCTGGGCCACCGTCACTGTGCCTGGCAATTCTGACGCATCTGCCAGTGTTGCGACCGTGGCTCCTGTGCCAACCTATGGATTAGTTCATTTGGATATTAGAATACTGTTGCAATACTATTTAAAAACTGTAATGTGACCACTAGAGAGTTTACATTTTTAATTATTTAATCATATTAGAAGCATAACAAAACTTTTCCATATGAATTTATTTATTTCTGCGATGAATTTTCAGCATCCATTACTCCAGTTTTCAGTGTCACATGATCCTTCAGAAATCATTGTAATAGGCCGACTTGTGCTCAAAGCACATTATTATTATCAGTATTAAAAACAGCTGTGCAGCTTAACACTATTGTTGAAACCAAGGCACATTTCTTTCAGGATTGTTGGAGGTATAAATATGGCAAAAGAACAACATTTTATTGAAGAGATTTTTTGGTAACATTGTACTGTATTATATTGGTAACAAGTCTTTTCGATGGAAGCCCGTTTCCACCACTGAATAAAAAAAGGTAATTGCAAGCTCTTACAGTTCTGACTTTTTTCTTGCAATTCCGAGTTTATATCTTGCAGTTATTAATTTTTCTCAGAATTGCGCGATACAAAACTTGCAAATCTGACTTTTTTTTCCAGAATTGCATGATATAAACAATTGTGAGTTATAAGTTTTAATAGCAAGATATAAACTTGCATTTGAGGGAAAAAAGTCAGAATTGCGAGAAAAACAAACCAAAAATTCACAATTTTTTTTTTTTTTTTGCAATTCCAAGTTTAATCTCACAATTCTTTTTTTTTTCCTTCTTTACTTTTTTCTAGAATTGCAAGATATAAATTCTGATAGAAAGTCAGAATAGCAACTTAAACTCGCATTTATGGGAAAAAAGTCTGAATTGCGAGAGAAAAAAAAAAAAAAATTTCCCTTTTTTCCCCCTCACAATTCCGAGTTTATATGTCAAAATTCTTATTTTTTTACTCAGAATTGTGCAAAACAAACCTGCAATTCTGACTTTTTTCTCAGAATTGCATAATATAAATTCTGATATAAACAATTTCGAGTTATAAATTAGAATAGCGAGTTATAAACTCACATTTCTGAGGAAAAAAAAAAAAAAAAGAATTGTGAATTCGGACACTTTTTTTCCCTCGCAATTCCGAGTTTATATCTTGCAATTCTTATTTTTTTCCCAGAAATGCACAATACAAACTTGCAATTGCATGATATAAACTCTGATATAAACAATATGTCAGAATATAAGTCAGAATAGCGAGATATAAACTCAGAATTGCAAGAAAAAAAGTCAGAATTGTAAAGTATTTTTTTCTTGCACTTCCAAGTTTATATCTCGCAATTCTTTTTTTTTCACAATTTTATAACTGAGTTATAAAGTCAGAATTATAAGATATAAACTCGCAATTATGAGTTATAAAGTCCAATTTTGAAGGGAAAAAAAGACTACGTTCTCAGAATTGCGAGTTTATATCTCACAATTCTGACTTAACTCACAGTTGCGAGTTATAAAGTCAGAATTGGGAGATTTAAGCATTTGTGAACTTATATCACCCAATACTGACTTTATAACTCACAACTGTGAGTTTGTATCATACAATTCTGAAAAAAAATATCAGAACTGCAAGTTTACATCTCGCAATTTTTGGAGTTTATCTCAAATCTGAGAAAAAAGTCAGAATTGTGAAATGTAAATTTGCAACTGCAAGGAAAAAAGTTCAAATTGTGAGATAAAAGTTGCAATTGCCTTTTTTTAACTATGTATTCAGTGGTGGACACGGGCTTCATCTTTCCCACTTTTGATCAATATAATGGAAAAAAAAAAAAACATTTATTTAAAAAAAATTATTTTTTTTAAATTGTGTTGCATGTATTCAAGAAATAAATAGTAAATGTATATTGTCATGTTGACCTTAATATGACTTATTAGCTATTATTCAATATTTTGGTCTCCCCCTGATCTAAATGAAGTCCTCCAGTGGAGCGAGTTTATGTCGTAGTGAAAAACAACCGTGTAGTTGTTCCCACAGCTGGGACCTGAGCTCACCTGAATGAGCGAGACTGTTCCATCAGGATTACTGATAGTCTGCACTACAGTCTGTGACGGCACCAGGTGCGCAATGCTGTGTGTGGCTGTTGTGGCAACTTGTTGTGTGGTGACCTGGTCCTCAAAGGCGTAGAGCAGGTCCTCTCTCCCATGCTGCTTATAGCAGTTTTTAACTATAGTCCTCAGGGCTTGCGTCCATGACACCTGTTTCCAACGGAAATAAGCCCTCCATAAGTCAAGATGATGCAAGCTTTAGCACATTTGTTTCAATTCAGATGTCATTTTGCAGAAAGCTGACAAAACTACGGTGTAGCTGATATATTAATAATTTGTTTGCGTCATCACTTGTGGCATTTTTCATACAATAAAATGTAACATAAGTAAACAGGCTCTAAATACAACTAATTTTTTACATTTTAAGCAAAAACATACATGTATAGATACATAGATAGCACCCAATACTACCCTCTGTTTCTGCTCCTCTGTTCGGACGTCGCTGCGTACGTTGGCCCAAGGAATGTCCTCCGGCCACCAGATGGGCTTGCAGCTCTCTTTCCCCCAGCCAGGCTTCCCACGGCCTGTGGAGTACTTTAGCATTTCTGGAATGAACGCTCGGAGTTGGGCCTGCGAAGCAACAAAGGGTGCACATAATCACTGTGAGAGATTTTATACTGGGAGTGGCACAGCAAAGCATGGCCTCTGGAAAAAATCAAATCTGTGTGAAAAGAGTTTGAAAACAGCAAGCCATTGATTTTCCTCTTCCTTCAGCAGCTGAGTGCAGACAGTCTGTCCACACATATAGCTTGTGAAAAGCTAAAAGTAAACTATTAGGTTTCTATTTAAAGGCTAATCTATGGGTGAGGCTCCACTGACTGCAGGAGATTGAGAGGATGGAACGTACACCACTGAACTATAGATTGTGTAGACCAGAAGAAAAAAACATTTAAGGATAGGATAAGGACATTCAAAAGTTTAAGATTAGTACTTTTATTCAGCAGAGATGCATTAAATTAATCAAAAGTGAGTGTTTAAAAAAAAGAAAAAAAAAAAAAAAAAAAGTTCCTTGAGCAGCAAATCAGCATATTAAAATGATTTCTGAAGGTTCATGTGACAGTGAAGATTATATTAATTCAGCTTTGACATCAAATGGATACATTATATTTTAAAACATTAAAATATGCTAAATATTCTCTACCAGTCAAAAGTTTTTGAACAGTAAGGTTTTTCATGTTTTTGCTCTCCAAACCTGCATTTATTTGATCCAAAGTAAAGCAAAAACAGCAAAATTTTGATATATTTTAACTATTTAAAATAACTTATCTATTTAAACATATTTTAAAATGGAATTTATTCCTGTGATTTCAAAGCTGATTTTTTAGCATCGTTACTACAGTCACACAATCCTTCAGAAATCATTCTAATATTCTGACTTGCTGCTAAAAAAACATTTATTATTATCATCGTGTAACAGCTGAGTATATTTTAGGCTTCTTTGATGAATAGAAAGTTCAGAAGAACAGCATTTATCTGAAATAGAAATCTTTTGTAACATTATAAATATCTTTACCACCACTTTTGATCAGTTTAAAGGATCCTTGCTAAATAAAAGAATTTTTATAATTTCTTTCCCACAAAAAAAAAAAAAAAATTATACTGACTCCAGTAAAGTGTACAATGTTACAAAAGCATTTTATTTCAGATAAATGCTGATCTTTGGATCTTTCTATTCATCAAAGAATCCTGAAAAATAGTACTCAACTGTTTTAAATATTGGTAATAATAATAATACTAAAAAATGTTTCTTGAACAGCAAATTAACATATTAGAATCATTTCTGAAGGATCATGTGACTCTAAAGAGTACTGGAAATTTAGCTTTAATCACAGGAATTACTTTTTAAAATATATCTATAGAAAACAGTTCTTTTAAATAGTAAAAATATTTCAAAATTTTACTGCTTTGCTGTACTTTGGATCAAATAAATGCAGGCTTGGTGTGCTAAAGGGACTTCTTACTGTTCAAAAACTTTTGATTGGTAGTGCATAACCAATTGAAATTCACATTTTTTGCCAACTTGCTTTTGGTTAGATTTGAAATGTAAGCTAATTAAAAAAAAAAAAAAAAAAATAGTGAGAAATTGTTAAGCTATTAACATGACAATAAACGGAGCGTATTAAGTCCATTGACTTCTAAAACCACACTGAGTTGTATGGGGCAGTCCATTAGCCCAGTGACAACTCCATCCTGGGGGTGAGGTTGGAGTTTATCCCAGCGCCCTCAGTGCCCTTGGTAATTCCATAGGCAGGCCAGGGATTGTACTGCACAGCACTCTTGTAGCAACGTCTGTTCACCTCGACATCACAGGCTAAATTTGGCTTGGGAGGAATAAATCAGTTCCCAAAAGAGCTTCTCCCTCCCTCCCGCTCTCTCACTGTCACAAACACAATTGCTGTAAGCCTGACATTGGATGGTGACAGACGACAACATGGCGAAGAGCTAGTGAGGAAGGACTTCAGGAAGAGCTAAAAAGTTAATTAATTGAAATATAAAAAAAACCTACAAAACACCAACTAACTTAAATGATATTTCCAGTCATGACTGTTAGATATTTGAAAAAAAAAAAAAAAAAAAAAAAAAAAAAAAAAATTAACACTGTATTCACAAAGATCAATATATTCAGGCATAACTACACATACAGAAATATATATAGACATATAATAGCTATGTGCTCTGTCTATGTATATAAAAACAATAAATCCTTGATAAACCTAATAAATAAAAAAATAAAATGTAAACAATTATATATATATATATATATATATATATATAATTACAAATAAAAGGCAATAATAAATCATGATGACTGCTTAAACCTAAATGTCTGAACTTAAATATGGTTAAGTACACTGTTTAAAGTCATGTAACAGATTGTCCATATCGGCATCATGAGTTGTAGGCTCTTCCTTGTGTTTGTGCAGATGGTCTAATTACGTGGCGAAGGAATTAAGAGGAATCTCACGCCCCAAACACACCGATCAGCCGCCCATTCCCTCCCCCAGCTCTGCTCTTAATCCACTTGGGAGCCAATCAGAAACCTCTGTGCTCGGCCACGATGTGCCGGATAATTACTCGGGCGTACAAGCCTCACCTGATGATCCCTGCACAGACCTGCCTCCAACTGCCACAAACCAAGCAAGGTGTGTCTGTCCTGAGGGATGCTAACTATCAGCAGTCCGGCCCCAAACAGCATGTGGGGTAACGAGTAAGGGGCGAGCTTGTAAATGTAGTGGTTATGTGGTCTTATATCAGGTTAAAAGGCTTTAAATAACTTATGCAAAAGCCCTGCAGTGGATGAAGTGAGACTTATTCTCTGTCTTGATTAACTGCCGCCCCATGAGCATAGAAAATGTCAAATTTGCATCTCAAGAAGCAGAAGACTCAATAACTTGCATTCCTGGCCCATAGTGCCACCTGCTGCCCACCTGTGTCATCTTGTCCACAGACACTGGTATGCCGTCGATAGTCAGTGGAGGCAGTTCAGAGCTGAGTTCTCCACCACCAGGGGGCGCGTGTTCTGCCAGAGCGTTTTCCAGATCCTCCAGTATCATGCTCTTGTATTTTCTCACCTGACCACAAGACATGCCAAAACAGGGATGAAATGGATGAAACAGTGCAAATGATATAAAGGCAAAAAGCACAATAAATATACTTACCACATTCTCTAATGGTGCCGCTCCAAATACTCTAAACACAGGGTTGGGTTTAGAGGGAGAGATGCACAACACAATAGCCTGCTGGCCAACCCGTGTCGTGTACTCATCTAGAGTTGCTCTCAGCTTCCTGTGAACGTAGTAAAAGTCAGGGTTGTTGGTGTGAACTATTAAATTCAATTTTATTGGAATAGGGATAACTGGAAAAAAACTGCTGAACGAAAATATAAATATTCCATGAAAAAATTTAAATTTTTCTTGTCACACTGTCCAGTCATAAAGGCAAAAACGCCAATATAAATCTTTAAAAGAAAGAAAGAAAGAAAATAGCTGAATAACTATATATCAAATAGCTGCAAAAAAAAAAAAAAAAAAAAAAAAAAAAGAAATGATAAAGCTGAAGTAAAATATAAATATTAGATGAAAAATGTGAATTTAATAAAACTTCATTTAATAGTTTTTCCTCCTTGGCAACTAACTGAAAAATGTTTAGGTACTAAAATTACTAAAACGGAAATTAAAATAAAGGAGTTAAGAGGAAATAAAGAAATAGCTCAGTAAACATATGTTATAAAAAATTATAAAAATGCTGAGTTAAAATATAAATATTACATGAAAAATTTACATTTAAAAAATGTTTTTGAAAAATGTTTGTTTAAGTATTAAATTGACTAAAATTAAATAAATAAATAATAATAGAAAATAGCTCAAACGTTTTAAATATTCTAAAATACCAAAAGCAGATTAAAATGACTAAAATTACAAATCAGAACTAAAATTGAAATATCTAAATTGAACTAAAATGAAAGTAAAGATTTAAAACAAAATGAAGGCTAACTGGATTCTGCATGATTGGTTGAAAAAATGCTGAACTAAAATATAAATATTAGATATTGGTTTTTTTCCCCCTTTGGCAACTAACTGAAAAATGTTTAAGTACTCAAATAAAAAAAATATATCACAAAATAGCACAATTAATGTTTTTTTTTTATTATTATTATAAAAATAACAAAAGCAGATTAAAGTGACTAAAACTACAAATCTGAACTAAAACTGAAACAAATTTAAAATAAAAATAAATTCTATAACTGCATAGAAAAATGAAAACAGCACTGTAAGAGTATGTTATTTCTTATACAAACATGCATACATACATAGATATATAGTAATATATATATTTAATATTTTAATTTAAATTTTACAATTATTTAAAGTACTGAAATTACTTAACCTTAAACTTAAAAATGATAAACAGAAATATTTAAAAGAAGTAATAAAATGAGAAGAGCACATAAAATTACTAAAGAAAAAAAAGTAAATTTAAAAGTAAAACCCAATTCAAATATGAATTAATAAACAAATGAAGTGATAATCAAAATAGTAATTAAATAATAACACTTAATACTGGTAACAGTACATTTTTAATCTATCTCCTAAGTTATTTTATTTTGTGTTGTGAAAACCATTCATATTCAACCACAATACAATGAACAATACTGAGAATAAAGGTTCACCTAAGCAAGCGAGTCTGTTGTCTTTTACGGATTGAAGGGTTCGATTCAAAGATGTGCGGCCGTTTCCGTTTCTTCCCTGTTGCCACAGCTGCGGCTGCTGCCATGCCAACAGGCCCTGAAAACAATTTAGTGCAATAAAATCTAAATAAAATAGTTTTTAGACAATCTAAATTATTCAGGATATGCATAGCATCCCTTTGTGTATTCCATGGAACTTAAACCCATGAGCTTGGAAATTGCTCAATCCTGAGCTATAAGGCAGCTGACGATTAATGGTTTAAGTGCGCCATCTAGTGGTTTGTCTGATAAAAGCAAGTCTGATCCTACCTGCAGCAGCCAGATGTGCTGTGACTTCATCAGTTCCAGTTGAGTTGAGGATATCAGAGTCGTCGTAAGCGTCATCATCAGGCGAGGAGGGCGAATCCTCGTCGGCGCTCAACATGCCATGCTCTGTGTACGTGGCCACGTGCACCTGCCCGACCTGCTGAGCGACGGCATGGGCCTCGATAGTGGTCATGTGCTCCGTCTGATGCACCGTGTGGTCTTCCATCACCCGATACAGTTTCTCTCAAACACACTAAGATGCACACAAACAATATATTAGCACACATTCTACAAGTAACAGCTTCGTTTAGATTCGTAAGTAAGGAGTGTCATTATTTTGAGAGGTGCTCGAATACATGCATTTTCATTTGCATATGCATTTAAAACACATACACTACCAGTCAAAAGTTTTTGAACAGTAAGATTTGTAATGTTTTTAAAATAAGTCACCAAGCCTGCATTTATTTGATTCAAAGTAGAGCAAAAGCAATAAAATTTAGAAATATTTTTACTATTTAAAATAACTATTTTTAATTTGAATTTTAAGATTTAAGATCCTTCAGAAATCATTTTAATATTCAGATTCGCTGTGTGTGACTGGAATAACGATGCTGAAAATGTAGCTTTGATCACAGGAATAAATTACATTTTAAAATATATTCAAATAGAAAGCAGTTATTTTAAACAGTAAAAAATATTTAACAATATTACAGCTGTATTTTAGATCAAATAAATGCAGGCTTAGTGAGCAGAGGAGACTCCTATAAAAAACATTAAAAATCTTACTGTTCAAAAACTTTTGAACCTTTTATTAATACATATGGTTCAATGGTGTAACAACACATTCTATTAATACAGTCTTGGCAGATGTGCTTTTATATTGAAATTGTATAAAACATTTAATTTAAGGTGAATCCAAGAAAACCGGGCCACTGGATGGGATTTCGTTGTTAAAAACTGACCTTAATCAGCCATAAATGATTCAGTATCAGCTATTTACTCTAAAGAGTTTACATTTAGTGTTTGGGGAAAAGAGCCTGTTCCTGTCTATTCACTTCTAATATTCATTTTCATAAAGCATTTCATATATCATCGTTTCTTTAAACATTAATCCACTAGAGGGCACTAATCATCACATAAAATCAACATAATTTGTTCAGAAGATTAATATTTATTTTAACTTAATAATGTTTTGACCAGAAGGAACGTCTATAAGCCTGACTGCTTTCTGTAGAAAAGAGTAATGTAAACAATATTAGTAACAACTTATACATTTGCTGTATATATTATATTTTTGCAATGTGCAATCATACGAAAACACCAATATTAATTTTCAGGAAGAATTTACAGCTGTATCAGTGACAAACTAAACGACACATCATATTGAAAATCTTAAATTATGTTTTTTATTGAATAATATGACACTGTAATGACACATCTCTGACAGCAAGCAGCGTGGATTACATTTTACTAAACGTTTTGCGTTTTTTAAAAATAAAAAACAATAATAAAAACGTATGTTTGAAAGACTAAAGATGACGTAGGTGCTATGAATTATCCATACAGATAAATGAAGCAGCTCGCGGAGCTACAGTATCATTATGTTCAATTCAACGGCCTGACAGTGAAGCTCTGGAAAACGCTACATTTTGACGAAAAACGTTCACAAACACGACAAGACATTTCAACAACCACAGATAGTCGTTAAAAAGGTATGTTTTAATCCACAGAATAAGTGAATCGATATGGACTAACGTTAGTTCGGTCCAGCATCAATAACAAACACATAAATGGCGGTTATTTTCAAACTGTGAATAATAACAGTTACGTGTAAAGAGAGCGGGCAGTTTTTTAGAAATATTAAACACTAACGCACTTCAAAACTGTTATTATAAACACGTTTTGTTGAGAAAGCATTCTGTTAAGCTGCAAAACATCTGAAATCATTTTACATAAAATTTAGCCGGGCACCGTTGTCGACTCCATATAAAGCGATATAAACAGTCGAGAGATCGATAACACTGTTGTGCTAATATGATATTAAACATGCATTCAGATTTGATTTCCCCGAGCAAGAATATAAACACAAGCTATCAAGCGTTGAAATCCCATTTAGCATCTGGACAAAACAGTAGCGTTTCGATTCGATCTAAATTCAGTAGGCCAAAGGCCTGCGACTGCGCCATGATGATTTTTTTGCCCCAATTTAAGCGGGGTAAAAAAATAATTGCCATCCTGTCAAATGCGCTCGATATCATCCCAAGTTCTGTTTCGCATCGTCGCGATCTGCATCTGAGTGTGTGAAAGGCAAACGCTGCCGGGTTGTTTGGTGCGGCTGCGCCGGGGCTGAAATGGCTGGAGATTGCGCGGTAGGGCACTAACCTCAGAGCGGCTGCGCTACTTCGGGCCTGCGCTGTGCGGCGGAGCTGCGAACACCAGCTGCAATGGAGGACAAAGAACGAGCAGCAGAGTGCGCGCGTCCTGGGCTCAGCGGCTCATGCGCGGCCCCGAGCGCCGTGCACGGAACAAACCCCGCCCCTCCCTCTCATTCTGCATACTACAACCTGTACTACAAGACGGTGCAGCACGTTTGGGAAATAGACATTTCTATGAGTCTGACATATTTCATTTGTGTTAATGATGTCTTTTAAACGCACAGTTGTTTGAAACACTTGGTGCAACAGGGAGTAAAATGATGAAAAAAAAAAATGTTTTTAATTTGTTTTTAAATGATTCATTTTTGATGATTTGTTATTTACACTACCTGTCAAAAGAAGTCTCTTCTGTTTACCAAGCCTGCATTTATTTGATCCAGTATTTAGCAAAAACAGTAAAATTTGTAAATATTTTTACTATCTAAACTTTTCAGTTTGAAAACTTTTTAAAATGTAATTTATTCCTGTGATCAAAGATAAATTTTCATTCCAAAGGCATAATGTTATAAAAGATTTCTTCTTCAGATAAATGCTGTTCTTCTTGACTTTCTATTCATCAAAAAACCTGACAACACAAGAATAATAATAATAATAATAATAATAATAATAATAATAGATGTTTTGAGCAGCAAATCAGAATATTAAAATTATTTCTGAAGGATCATGTGACTGGAGTAATGATGCTAAAAATTCAGCTTTGAAATCACAGGAATAAATTACATTTTAAAATATATCCAAATAGAAAACAGTTATTTTAATATAGAAAAAATAATTACTGTTTTTGCTGTACTTTGGATCAAATAAATGCAGGCTTGGTGAGCAGAAGAGACTTCGTTAAAAAACATTAGAAATCGTACTGTTTATTATTAATAAACTTTTTTTGTGTGTAACAGTGTATTTGTAACTGCATTGATTTCAGATGTATCATTCATATTTTGTAAATTAAACTAATGCAAATAAGTTGTTTATTAAATATAGTGCAATATATGTTTATTATTTATTGCTTTTTCATTATACATTTTATTTATTATATCATTGCATTAATTTTATTTTGATCATTTTAGTCTATTTTTATTGTTAATATTTATCTTGTTATAATAAAATATTTTATATTATGTTGTCAGAATTATTTATTTTGAATGATGTAGTGTTTACATATTTATTTTGAATATATTTTATTGTTATTTAAATTAAAGGTCTGATTTCTATATGTTGTTCAAAATATATACTTTATGTTAGCAAAAGCATTTTTTTTTTTTTTTAAATATTTGTAACTGCATTGCTTTCAGATGTGTTATCTGTCCTTATGTATTCTTGGATTTACATGATCATTCACAAATTAAACTAATGTGAATATGTGTTAATTATGTATTACATTTTTATTATACGTTTTATTTGTTATTGCACTGCGTTTATAATAACTTGATTATTTAAATCTGTTTTTATTGTTAATGTTCATTATTGTTAATATTTGTTATGCTTTCTCTTTCTAAAATAATTAATAGATGCTGGATCACAGGATGCTGCAACACATAATAATATAATAACAAAGATATAAATGTATTTTAATTAATTAATTAAATGTATATTATGTAAATGTATTAATTTGTAACAATTTAGTTTTAATATATGTAGTTTAAGAATATTTTATTGTTGTTATTTAAATAAAATGTCTGGTATTGTCCAAAATATATGCCTTTAATGCTATTATTTATTACTTATTCATTTATTACTTTTACAGATATATCTGTATTGCTTTCAGATGTGTTATCTATCCTTATATTGATTGATTTAAATGAAAACGGATCATTCAAATTTAAATGTAAATTAAACTAGTACAAAATAAGAAACTTTGTTCATTAAATATGGTGCAAAATATGTTTATTATTTATTGCATCTCTATTACACGTTTTAGTGCATTACATTTATATTATTTTGGTCATTTAAATGTTTTTACCTTGTTATCATACAATGTTTGCTGTTATGTTGTCAAATGCAAAATCAAACGAATGCAAAATAAAAGTCTCTGAAAAAAATATAAAAATGCACACACCTGTTTCGCATTAAGCCTTAATGAGTCTTGATGACTGTGGGACGTGTGTGAAGGAACGGGGAAAACGCGATTGGATGGTTATACTTCGTTTTTTCTATAAAAACCTTGCATTTGGTGAGTCCTTTTGGTTTACTTTTCGTTAAAAACATGTTTTTGCAGATAGTATGTCCAAAACCATGAAACAATAAAGCTAATGTGAATTGCTTATACGTTTAAGCTTGTTACTAACTCTTAATGACGATACTAGACAAGACGATATAAGAGTTAATATCTATGTCTGCTATTAAGTTTAAGAACATCCATAAGAGGGCAATATGGTATCACAAATGCTTCACCTCGTCCGTTTGATTTACCTGTAACACTAGATGGCAGAAAATGATCATTTTTTGGTTGTTGGATGAAGACTGATGGTGCACAGGACTGTAATGACAACAGTGTGTGTTTGTTTGTGTTTGACTGAATCTCATATTATTCTAAGACACAGCAAAATGGAGTGTGACTTTATACAGATCGTTTAATGTTGTTATTGTCTTCATCTAATCCAGTTAAAGCAAGCCACTGTATTCAAAATGCTGTTTAATCACCGGGGAAATTGTATAATAGGCATGATTTCACTCCATTAGCTTGGCATCTTTTGTTATTGGCAGAGGACCTGCAGTCCACTTTAGTGTATTGCATAAAGCTTGAGTTTAAGCTTGTTTAGATCAGCCTATCCTTAACCATTGTGGCAGAGTGACTGCAGGCCAGTGCGGTAGTACGCAAAGCAAATTCTCAGGTGATAAAGAGTCGTCTTTAGGGGTTTCACAATCTGTGATCTTCACTGTGTTGCCCTGCTGGGGAGAACCGATAAGGTTTCGGAGGAGTTCAATAATTCTCTTAATTGATTGTCTGGAAGTGAAGATAATTCATGGTAATTGTCAGGCCAGTGAGGAGCTCATGATTTGAAGCCACTGAGGGAGGAATAATGGACGTTTCACTCACTTACATGGCAAAGACAGACCAAGAGACCGGTCACAGATCTAAACAGACTATGTTAATGCAGTGAACTGTGAGAGAAAAACTAATTGTGCTTTGCTTATTATACATCAGACCGGGCTAATACACTCATGAATGAAGACAAAGCCGCCAGAGTGCACTATGGGACCATTTAAGTCGCTTTTATTAAGATTATTCGATTTAAAGCTGAAGCATGTAATTTCTGTGTGACTAATGAAAAAATTAAAACTGCTTTCCTGTACATGACGTCAGTTTGTAGGGCCTGGAAGGCTAATTCTTTGTTGGCTCCCTCTGGAATGTCTAATGATTTCCCTTTTTTAAAGCAATTTATGAAATAATCATACAGTCTACGATGGCTGCCTGATTCATCAGGCAAATAATCTTGCATTCCTATGATAGCTGGGCTTTAAAAACACAAGATAAAATGACGTGACATTTTTGGATGTCATATTTGTGGTATGACTGAATGTAATGTGGTAGAACAACATGTGAAGGTCTTTGCATATTAATCTAGGAGAAAATATGTTTACAAAAAACAAAAAAGTATACACTTAAGCTGTGAATGGAATTTTTAAAGGTTCTTGTTTATAATGATTACAATTTTTATTATATAAACAAATTAAATGTCCTTTTTATAAACATAATATGAGGCTGTAAAATATTTTATTGGGTAAAAATCATTTAATTAAAAAATAATTATTAAATATATATTTTTTTAAAAACATTCTATAATCACAATCTTGTATATATAGAATCTTAAACATAATGTAAATTAATTGGTAAAATGTAATGAATAATTATTTTAATAATTTATTTACTTATTCATTTTAAAATTTAAAATAATTTCTGTGAATTAAAAAGCCTGAAAAAGTATTGCAGCTTTAAGTAGGAATTAAGAATTCACAATTAAGTCATGTAAATTCAATGGGAAAAGTAATTATTTTAATAATTTGTAATTATTTATTTATTTTAAAATGTAAAATAATTTCAGTAAATTAAAAAGCCTGAAAAATATATTTCAGCTTTAAGTCAGAATTAAGAATTCACAGTTAAGTCATGTAAATTCCTTGGTAAAAATGTAATAAATAATTGTAATTTCATTTAATTAAAATGTTTTAAATATTAGTTTTTTTTTATTGCCACTAATTTCTGTAGATGAACACGTCTGAAAAGTATCTCAGCTTTGTCATTATAGCAGAATTAAGTCATGCAGATTCATCGGTAAACAGGTAATGAATAATTATTTTAATTAATAATTTTATTTAATTTTAAATTTGAATATATTGTTTATTTTTTAAATATTGCCAATAATTTCTGTACATTAAAAAGTCTGAAAGGTATGTCAGCTTTGTCATTATAGCAGAATTAAGTCATGTAAATGCATTGGTAAAACATGTAATAAATAATAATTTCAATGAATTATTTTATTTAATTCCAAATTAAATAAATAAATAAATATTGCCACAAATTTCTGTAAATAATATATATATATTTAAATATAGCAGAATTAATTTATGTAGATTCATTGGTAAAACATTTAATGAAAAATTAATTTAATTATTTTATTTAATGTTAAATTTGAAAATATTCTTTTAAATATTGCCACTAATTTACGTAAATTTACGTAAATTACAAAAATCTGAAAAGTATGCAATTTTTTAAATTATAGCAGAATTAATGAATAATTATTTTAACTAATTTTAATTATATATATATATATATATATATATATATATATATATGAGCTCTTTTCACTGACAGCAATTCATCAGAGCAATCAAAAAGGATGAGAACCACTGATGCAGGATGTATCCCAAATGTATTCTTCAACATAATGCATGTTAATTTAATAATTCAAGCACGTTTTCATAGAAATTTGACAAATTATAGGGTTTCATTAGTGGAACTGTCAAAACAAAGCACTGTTTATGACTCAAAAACGGATGAATATATGAAAAAATAGCAACCCAAAATGTGGGTAACACCAAATCAGCCAACTAGAGCAATCTTTGCCAAGCACAGTCAGACAGGCCTTATCTGTGGTGGGGAACGAAGGAATGAAGCCAGAAATAGCCCAAGCCCTTTAACCATGAATAGAGGCTTGTATAATTTATTCCAGCTGTAATCAGAGCACGGATTGCTGTCAGTGCAATCAGCTCATAATTAGGAGAATTCTCTGTTGTTCTGCTGTGTTTTCTGGGAGGCCCCGTGGTGCCGAGTGTCTGTCTGTGGGCTGATGTGTAGCAAACAGCCAATTTACTGAACCATTAAGATATCGGCACCTTTTGCTTTTCCCTCGTAACCTGTTGCCATGCCTGCTTCTCATCTCATATTATCTCTCCTTCTCTTCCTCTGTTCTGTGTTCCCTCTGTTTTGTCCCCCCTCTCTCTCTCTCCGTCTGCGCCTTCCTCCCCCGCAAGTCCTGTGGTGAACAGGTGCAAAAATTATCTCTCATTCACAAAGGGCGAAAATACTTTGCGTATGGTGTCTTTGTCGCATGTCAGAAAGGAGGCCAAAGACGGGTCATTTCCATGCATTTGCAGAGTTTTTGCTAATGTTTTTATTATATCAATGATATTATTGTATGTTCAACCATACTGTACTGTTGTATTTTGTGCAACTTGGCTAGTAATTTCAACAAATTTACCGTCAGTATAGATGCTATATCCATTGTGTCTGCCATTTTCATTAGAAAATGAATTTAAAAAAAGAACAAAAAAAATTCAAATTCAGAGCTTCTCAGGTCTGAAGGTCATTTCAGAGGTAGACTTCTATTATAGAAGGTTTAGGTCCGGAAGAGGGGGACAAAACCGAAAACCACATCTGCCGATGTGCCCGGGTGGTCTAAACAGTCTTGTATCACATGTCTACAGTAGAACTAAAAGGGTCATTCTCTGTCTCTCTTCGGTGTGAATGCTTAATTTAACGCTCAGGAGGGGACTGTACCGCTCTGACATCAGTGCCCCACTGTGACATTTCTTGCTCTGCAAGTAATGACAGGGCATGGAGGAAGAGCGAGGGGGCTAAAAGCGAGAGGAAGAGAAAGAACGACAGACAGAAAGACATTGCGGTCTGTACAAACAGTCCAAATCAATCCCCCTGACCCCCACAATAAATCTTTGTTCTCTTGACAGGGACAGACAGTGGGGTGCAAATGTCTGAGAACACATTAAATATCTGGATTTCTTTTCGTTTTTGTTTAAACCTTACTGAAGAAAAACAATTTTCACTCAAATTGCTAGAAAGTAATGCATTGAATTAAAGACTGAAAATATGAAAGTAATTTTTACTGTGCTGGAAAAGTATTTTTTATTATTTTTTATTATAGTATATAGTATAGTTAATAAAAATACAGTCGTTCATTGTGTGTTAGTTCACAGTGCATTAACTGATGTTTAGCACATGTGATTTTAATAATAGATTAGATTACATTAACTGAGATTAATAAATGCTCTAGAAGTATTGTTGAGTAAGGTGTTCTTGTTACAGTGTAATTATACGTTTAAGTACTTAGTAATATTAATTAACTACATGTATTTACTATATGGATAGGGTTAGGATTAAGGTTGGCTTAGGGTTACTTGCATGTAATTATGCATAATTAATTGTTACTATAATAGTAAGTACATGTAACATATGTAACAAGGACACCTTAAAATAAAGTGTTTCCGTATTGTTCATTCTCGGTTCATGTTAGCTAATGCTACTAAGGAGCCTTATTAGACCCTGATTTTTAGGTCACTAATCAAATAATCAAAATTGTGACAATGATCATATTATTTTCCCAAGTTATAAATGAAAAAAATAAAAATAAATAAGATGGCAGACTCTTGTTTTACAAGAAAACACAAATGCTTCAAAATTTCACATTTATTTTTAAAAATGTTTTTATGCCATTTTATGTAATTGTTTATGAAATTTCTGGGAGAAAATCATCTTCACACTTTTAACACGTATTTAAAGTTCATTATTTCTTTCAAATTCATTTTTTTTTTGTTACTTTTCATTCAAATTATATTAAACTATTATATTATATTAAATATTTAGATAAATAAATAATTTAATAAATAAATTTTTATTTTATAAATTTATTTAAATTTATTTAAATGTAAATGATTAAATATCACACAATAGAAGAATTAACTGTTCAGTCATTTGTGTGAATGCTTACGAACCTACATTTTTTTCCCCCAGAAAGTTTAAAGACATATTTTATTATTTCAACAGATAATTGAGAAAAATACTTATTAATAACTTTATTAATTATAATAAAGTACAACACTCTTAAAAAGAAAGGTGCTTGAAAGGTTCTTCACAGCGGTGCCATAGAAGAACCATTTTTGTTTCCACAAAGAACCATTCAGTCAAAGGTTCTTTAAAGAATTATCTCTGTTTTATAATCTGAAGAACCTTCTTTTGCCACAAAGATCCTTTTATGAAACAGAAAGGTTTTTCAGATGTTAAAGCTTCTTTATGGAAATATTTAGACAAAAAAGGTTCTTCTATGGCATCATGAAGCACCTTTGTTTTTAAGAGTGAATATTGGATTTGAGTAGCTTTAGGTACCTCAATACCCATTTGGAAGGTGCCTACACTCTTAAAAATAAAGGTGCTTCACGATGCAATAGAAGAACCTTTTTTTGTCTAAATGGTCCCATAAAGAACCTTTAACATCTGAAGAACCTTTCTGTTTCACCAAAGGTTCTTTGTGGCGAAAGAAGGTTCTTCAGATTATAAAAAGGTAAGGAAAAGATGGTTCTTTGTTGAAATAAAAAAGGGTTTTCTTTTATGACATCGCTTGAAGAACCATTTAAAGCATCTTTTTTTTTAAGAGTGTACAGTTCAGAGACTCCACCGCATTCATTTCCTTAAGAGATTGACCAAAACTCCTCATTGTGAATTGGCCATTCAACACACACACGGGGCATTTAACTCTGCAGCGCTGCTTACTGTGAAGCTCAAAACGGTGGATCCTAGGGCACCTCTCTCATAGGTTGAATTCACAGGAGACCTTATTACTTTAAGTCTCTTTACACCCAGTTTGGCTGACATGGCACTGAATAGAGTGCAGATTGCTATAGCCACCGCAGTGTTCAGCTGCCCAATTATGTCAATAGCTCGGATTTGAAACGGAATATGATAATGCCCTGGAAAGTTGCTAACTCCCCTGTTTTGAACTTATTAGCTGCGGCGTGAAGTGCTGTTCAGTAATTTATCGCCTCTTGGAGTAATAAATGGGGAAACTGAGCTCTGTTTCTCTTATTGATTCACAGTGAGTGTTGACTTGCAGGTCTAGAAGAGCGTTCTCGCGCTCAGCACTTATTTGTCAGCCGTTTCTTGCTTCTGAGAGTGTTGACCAAATCTGTTCTGCATGCACAATTATATTCATACAGGATAAGCTTTTAAAACAAAGCGCCAACTAGCTAGAATACGAAGCACGGGAGTGCAGACACCCTTATTAGTGTATAAAAGATGAGCACGGATGTTTTTCATTGTGTTAACACCATTTGCTTTTGCAAAGTCATTGTGGGAGAAAGGGTTTGGTGGTGTTTTTTTGGATGGAATATAAGGTGGAATGTGGTCTGAATGCCAGGCTCTTGAGGGTGGGCACATGTCTTGTCCTTTCTATAATTGACTCTGGAGCTACGTGTTTAGGTTTACAAAACCCAGCCATTGATTCGTGCAGGGCTGCAGGCTGTTTCACGGTGTGGTTATTGCTTGAATTGCACCTCTGTGTAAGTGCTCACGTAAGGTGAAGGGAAATGACGTCATTGGTGATAAACAGTGTATTGTTAGCAACCAGGCATCTGAGATTCTTGCTTGGTGCAAGAAGGAAAAAAAAGGGATTGGACAGGGGAAACAATAGGAACCATAAATCAAACTTGTGTGCAAAAATGCAGAACTGACCATTGAATAGTACATTCTGTGCAAATGTTATCTAGTTGCTTGATCCCATTTGGGGGCAGTAGAGATTTGCAGGTAAACTAGAGTAATGAAATGACATAGATTTCCAATACCACAGACTTATGAACAGGATACCTCAGTTCAGACCTTTTACTTTATCAATATTATGATATTTCTACGCTCTGCTTGACACAAAACATGGTCTGTAATCCAATACCCTTTCTTTTGTATATGAGTGAATTGCAAATGTGCTCATATTTATAATGTCTGGGCTGTATTTTCTTTTATCTTTTATCTGATTATAAAAGTTTGGGATCAGTAAGATTTGTAATGTTTTTTAAAGAAGTCTCTTATGCCTTAAGGCTGCATTTATTTGATCAAAAATGCAGAAAAAAAAATGTTAAAGAAATACTGTTCTTTTAAACTTTTTATTCATCAAAGAATCCTGAAAAAAGTATCACAGATTCCAAATAACTAAATAAATGTATAAATGTATAAACAAAAAATGAAAAGAGTCACTGTTTTCAACATTGATAATAAATCAGCATATTAGAATGATTTCTGAAGGATCATCTGACAGTTAAGACTGGAGTTATAATGATGAAAATTCAGCATTGAATAAATTATATTTTAAAGTACATGAAAATAGAAAACCAGTATTTTAAATTGCAATAATATTTTACAATATTAAATTTTTTTAAATGTATTTTTGATCCAATAAATGTTGCCTTGATGAGCATTCTTTAAAAACATTAAAATGGTCCTTAAAATTATCCAAACGGACCTTTAACTAGTGTCAAAAATGTACTTTTTCTATTAAGGATCAGAATTTGCACCTGGATTTTTTTACCTTTATAAGGGCAGTTTTTGTGTCAAAAAAGTAGTTTTATTAAACTCAACTATCGTTTAAAAATTACCGTATGGCTGGCTTAAAATGAACCCAAAATATGTTGTAAATAAAAAAAAAAAAAAACAGACACATAATAATAATAATAATAATAATAATAATAATTGTTATTATTAATTAATTATTTATTCAGTGCATTAATGAATGTTCATTTATTGAACATATTAATAAATGTTAATTTCCAACCTATATATATATATATATATATATATATATATATATATATATATATATATATATATATTTAAGCAATACTTGAGTTGAATAAAATTACCCAGAAGGCTGGGTTAAACATTTAACCTCCTCACTAGATTTGTCCATATTTCACGAGTGCTGGGTTGTTTTTAACACAGTATAAATACATTTTACATAATTGGGCTTGCTGGGTTTTGTTCTGTACTCATTCAGTATTTGCATAGCTAGTTTTAGATTCTGACCTCATCTGTGACTCATCAATACTCATTGTATTAATATTCCACATAAAATAGATTCAGAGAATTTTCCTGTGGTTTTAAAGTGTGATTTCAGGAGCTTGGTGTATTTAATTTGCAATTACAATTTAGCTAAGGAACACTACGTAACCTCTTGTTTTTTATGACTTTTTGTCTTCCAGAATGTCCTCCTGGGTGAAGTTCAGTGGATCAGGTGAATGTTCGGAACAACCTGACCAAAGAACCAGGAAATTCTAACCAGGTTAGCAATTATTAAAACCTGATTTAAGATGTCTGAAGTCAGCATGTGCTGTGTTTTTTAATAGTTTTGCATTATTGCTATCTCTCTGAACAAAAATAGTGCTAAAAGTGGTTCAGTGGCTCATGAGGAGGTGAGCTTATTTATTCAGCTTTCAGATGATGTATAAATCTCAATTTCGAAAAATTTACACTTATGACTGGTTTCATGATCCTGGGTCACATATAGCACCTAATCTTTAAAGGTGCTATACAGCACCTTTGTCAAATGTTGCTATGTAGAACCCCTTAGATTTTAGATATGTTGCTACGCTCTCATATGTTTGCTGTGAATGGGAATTTACTACTGAATCACTGTTATGCTTTTCTGAGGTCAAAAAGTCTCAAGGGGGCCCTGGAATATTTTTATAGGGGGCCTTGGGGGCAAAAAGGATGAGAACCACAATATCTTCAAGAAATACACAATTTTAACGTCATTTTTTTATCCTTTCCCCAAATAAACTAAGAGTCTAAGAGAGAGTTAGAGAAACTTTAAAGAAAACCCCAAAGAACCGTTGAAGAACCATTCTGGGCTTAACAGGTTTTTTATACACTAGCGGTGCTATATAGCACCTCAACCACCCCAAAGAAGGACCTTTTTTTTGGTGTGTGTGTGTATACATTTGCCATATAATGTTAACTATACTGTGCAACTTCAGAAAATATTAGGTTTAGGGGTAGGGTATGGAACATATCATTAACCAAGTATAAAAATAGCAGAAAGCCCGACCGTGTGTGTGTCTGTAAAGTGCTTCTTTACACTCCAGTTGACACTGTCTTGTGTGGCTGTGTTGATATATGGATTCAGCAGGTGTGTGAATCACAACCCCATATTAAATCTAAATTTACCTTTCATTTCCAAGATGATGAATGGAAGATTGAGTGTTTATTTATTTATGCAGCTTTATATGGCGATTCGGGCTGCCTTACATACAGCTTGTTAATGCATTTGTATTCATAGGAACATAACTTTCACCTTAGAATGTGTGTATATCACTTCCAGTTTTCTTTCATCTGCTCACAGTATCACAAATCAGTAAATCCCGCGTATATGGGCCAATATTTCAAAAGGCTTTTATTAAAACAACCCGGCTGTGCGGTTATAGTAATATATTAAGATCCAGGCCACATCGATCCTGTCTTCGTATTCCGGTTTGTTCTACAGAATCCAACTCGGCAAATCATTAAATTTTTAGTGTCTACTTATATCCAGCTGAATAATTTATCAGGCGGTGGGGCATGGAGTGATTCAGAAAACACTTGATTGTCTGCATGCTGGGGGTCTGGGGAGGTATTGAACCAGGAAAGATGATTTAGAGAATGTATCGGATGGAACGGTGGTGGTACGGAGATGATTGAACAGAAGGATGACGATGGTAATGACTGGAGAACTATGCAGAATCTTTTTGAATCAACAGTGGGAAGGAGACATTAATGTTATTCTTTTGAAGTTGAATATCTATGCATTTCTTTGATCAAAATATAGTAAAAACATAAATATTGAGAAATATTAATATAAATAAGAATAACAAGCAGTCATTACTTTTATTCAGAAATCATTCTAATATGCTGATTTGATATTCATGAATCATTGATTATTATCAGTGTTGAAAACGGCTTATTTTAGTGGAAACCATGATAATTTTTTTTAGGATTATTTGATGAATTAAAAAGTTGAAAAACAGCATTTATTTGAAATAGAAATCCTTTGTATCAGTGTAAAAGTTACTGTCAAATAAATAAATAAACAAACAAACACTGGCATTCAAAAGTTTGGGATCAGTAAGATTTTTAATGTTGTTTGTGCAGAAAAAAAACTGTCTTATATTATTGCAATTTAAAATATTTTCTATTTTAATATACTTTAGAATATAATTTATTCCTGTGAAGCAAAGCTACATTTTTAGCATCAGTCGTTAATGTCAATTGATCCTTCAAAAATCATTCTAATATGCTGATTTATAATCAATGTTGGAAACAGTTGTGCTGCTTCATATTTGTTGACCTGTGATACTTTTTTTCAGGATTCTTTGATAAATAAAAAGTAAAAAAGAACAGTGTTTATTTTTTTTTTCCTTTTTTTTCTTTTCATAAAAGTGATAGTACATTATTGTTAGAACATGTTTCTATTTTGAATAAATGGTCTTCTTTTTAAGTTTTTAGTCATTAAAGAATATAAAAAAGTATCATAGGTTCCAAAAAATATTTGGCAGCACAACAGTTTCAACATTGATAATAAATCAGCATTTTAGAATGATTTCTGAAGGATCATGTGATACTGAAGACTGGAGTAATGATGCTGAAAATTCATCTCTTCATCACAGAAATAAATTATATTTTAAAGTATATTAAAATAGGAAACCAATATTAGAAATTGCAATAATATTTCATAAGAATAATGTTTTTTTCTGTATTTTTGATCAAATAAATACAGCCTTGATGAGCATAAGAGACATTAAAATCATTAAAAATCTTACTGATCTCAAACTTTTGAACAGCAGTGTTTAACTAAGTATCTGACACCAAATACCAAATTTTAAACTTAAAAACTAATAGACACATTATTTTTTTTCTTCTCTTGCAAAGTAGTTATTATTATTAATTTATGTATTAATTTATTCATCTGAAAACCCCAAACCACAAAAAATCAACCAAATTGTAGTTTGAATGCTATCAGTGAATGTTAAAGTTGGGTTGGCTGAATCTTAGCTGTGAACTTTTGAACTTCAAGTGCTACATTTTGTCTATATTACTTCCTACTGTTATTTGAAATTTCCATTTTTAACTTTAACAAAACAAGAACATTCAGTTCAGCTCATCAGAACCTCCCTAAATCCCTCTAGGCCCAATTAGCTCGGCTGTCCAGAGTGAAAAGGCATCGTTTTCACTGATACCACAGTTTAGACAACATGCCATCACAAAAAATGATTTTAAATAAATCACTTTGACTATTCAGAGGGTTTAATGCAGAAGTTGAAAGAAGTGTGACGCCATCAGTGGTAATCAGCAGCATCTATTATAGCTGTAGTGAGAACGGGAGAGAAATTTAGCCTCTCCTCCTCCTTCCTGCCGCCACCTCCTCCCTCCTTCCTGCCCGCTCGTTTGATTGTTTTTACATTCCCGCATTATGTAAATATGTGCATTGTGATTCTTTGGGGAGCATCTGAGCATTAGTGAGGGCAATCTGGGCCTTTGCTAGAAATGCTAGATAACATATGTCCACTTGTCACGTAAACACAAACACACAAACAAATGGACATTAATACACTCACGACCAGGCCCCATCTGCAATTTGCGGGCACCCCCAGGTGTCATTTACGAATGCCGAACTTACGGCTGTGAATAGACTTTATTAATGGAGCCCAAAGTGGAGATACAAGGAGCTGCTTAGCCCTAAACCCTTAGCGAATATGAATAACAATGGGTGAGGGATCATTACCTCGGCCTGGAGGGAACATTTAATCAGGTTTTGCGTAATGAAGGCAGTTGCCGTAAATCGGGCACATGCATAATGTTCTGCTGACGTGTGCTCGGAGTTGCATTAGCATCGCTGCCACTGCCATGCTAGCAGAGGTGTAATTGAGTCAACGAATTCTGAAGTCCAAAAGAACAGCCTTTAACTATTTTTCAGGGTTCTTTTTCCATGTCATCTGCGTTAATATTCACAAGTAGGTTAGATGAATTGAAATGCTTTTAAAATTCACAGGCACGAAACGACATTTTATCCACATTATGCTAATATCAGTCACAATGCCACAAATTCCTTTTTTTTTTAATACCTAACAGCTTTTAGTTTGTCAAAACCACCCTTAACAAGTACGTGGACAAAAATGAAGTCACTTTCAAAATGAATGAATTCTAGCCACTTCTTTTGCTGCAAATTGATGGCCTGGAAAAAGAAAATAAATTATGAACATTAGTGCTACCAAAGGCACATAGAACCATGATTTGCTACTTTGCTTGTCAGAGGCAGGTGGTTATTATGGTTTGAGGAAGGGACATTCTTGTTTTAGAGCAGTGGTTTTCAACCAGGGGCCCTGGACCCACTAGGGGGCCTCAGCAAACTTCCAAATGGGCTACAAGGTGACTAAAAAGTATTTAATAAATGTGTTATCAGTGTTATTTTAGTGACATTGAGATTCTAATGTAGTTTTTATTAATATTTTGAATTTAATTTTAGATTTAGTTCTAGTTATTTTAGTCCATCAAGTTATAAAAGATACTAAATTAAAATGAGAATTGTTTTATTTATGATTTTATTTTTTATATTTTTTAATTATTTTATTTTATTTTATTTTTATTATTTTAGTTTTAGATTTAGTTTTAGTTATTTTAGTCCATAAAGTTATGAAAGATACTAAATGAAAATGAGAAATGTTTCATTGGCATCTAGCTAATATAACATTATTTACTTTTATATATTTTTTTATTTTATTTTATTTTTATGTATTTATTTTATTGCATGTTTTTGACATTTTTATTCATTTTTGTAAAATATAAAATGTGTATTGTTTTTATTATTTTAGTTTTAGTTATTTTAGTACATCAAGTTACTAAATGAAAGATACTAAGTGAAAATGAGAAATATTGCATTGGCAACTAGCTAAAATAAAACAAGCTTTGTTTATTTAATTTAATTTAATTTAATTTAATTTTTTTATTATTTTACTATTTTATTTTATTTTATTTTATTTAAATTAAAGGCTATTTATTTTAAGTAACAAAAGACTTTGATTAACTATAATAACCTTGTAAATCAAGAGATTTTTTTAAAATAATTAAAACGTTTCATCTAAATTAAAATGCTAAAAGTGATGATCAAAATAGAAACTCAAA
The DNA here is from genome assembly GCF_022985175.1 of Labeo rohita. Lineage (NCBI taxonomy): Eukaryota > Metazoa > Chordata > Actinopteri > Cypriniformes > Cyprinidae > Labeo > Labeo rohita. The sequence goes on along the minus strand of NC_066872.1, from coordinate 33,765,806 downwards.
TGTATTTAAATTATTGAAATTTATCTAAAGTTCTCAACTTTTTAAATCACACAGTGAACCAGGGTTAATTAAATATATTACATCATTTAAATAAATAAAATTAATTAAATTATATTATTTAATGAAACATATGCCTGTTTCTGTTAACAACAACAAAAAAAAAGCAAAACAAACAGCTTTGTCATAATTATGGCAGAAATACTGAATATCGGGGGTTGTGTTGGAGAAAACGGGGCCCTTTGTGCCAAAAAAGATTGAGAGACACTGTTTTAGACAGTATTTTATTGGATAAAACTGTATACTGTGTGTACTAGAATATTTTTGATCTGTTCTGGAAAAAAAACAACAGAAAAATTTAATGTTTTTATCTCCTAAAAATTAATTGGTCAACTTTTAAAAGTCCCATTCTTAAATATAATTAAATAAATAAATAAATAAAAATAAATAAATATATACTACATTAATCAAAAACTCTCTTTAGTTTCAGGACACTGTTGTTCAAATCATAAGCAAGAAGAAAATTCTGATGTTGTTACAGCAGGACACTTTCAAGACATCAAAAGTAAGTACAATTTTTTTTTTTTTTTTTTTTTTTTTTTTTTTTTTTTTGTCAAGCTCAGAAAATGCTGTTTTGCAAGGAAAATGCTAGACATGAATAAATATAATGCAGATGAACGCGAATCCTTTTTAAATCTCCGGAGTCAATGCAGCAGGCGAGTCAAAGCTGATGCGTTTACCCAGCTGTTCTGACTAATGAAGTGCAGCGGTGAACAGTGTGTCACTCTCATGTCCGTTTGATGTCGGCACGTTCTTCCTTTGTACAGAGGGAACGACAGCGGGGGCCTCGATCACAGCCAAACCCTGTTTAATCTAAATTAAAACTCACTAATCTTGTTATTATGCTGACCCCTTTGCGAGACACACTTCCACAAGGCCCTCTCATCCCCGTCACCCAAACATTTTCATCCAACCGAGACAAAAGGACATGCCGGGGAATTAGATGACTGTGTGGCAGTCTGAAGTGGGAACATTGATTTCAACAGGCTTGTTTTGATCACGAAGGCTTTTGAGTGATTAGGGGTTTCACTTTTTGGCCCTGATTGTTCGTAGTAAGTTGCGTTATAAAACATCTTGGTTCTGTTCGATGGTGAGTTTCACTGTCATTGGTGGTTTCGGTCACATTGCTCAAGGTTAGGATTTGGGGATGGAATAGGCTGTGTGTAGAGCCGTGCAGATGAAGGTCTGACCTCCTCCTAATCCTGCAATGTGTCCTGCATAAGACTTTTCAGAGGACAGGCCAGACCCCCGTACTGGAGATGGAGAAAGTTCCATTTCCATATGCATGAGATGAACCGTTGTTATTTTAATGAAGGGCATCCTCCCTCGAGCAAATAAAAAAGACTGAACTGATGCTAGACATGCCTCTGTGATCAGCTTTAATGGTCTATCTTTGTAAAGAGATGTGGCAGAAAGAAACACATTAGGGTGATGCCTGTGTGTGTCTCAGGAAGTCTCATTTGAATCATTGCTGTGATGATCCTAGACAAACCAAAAGTGAAAAGCAAAATAGAAAACACACATTTACAATGTTTCTGCAAATGTCCTGTTAAATGTGGTTCTTGTAAAATTTCTCCTGCTGTCTTTTGAGGAATGAACTCAAACAAACCTATCTATCTATGACATGTTTTATACATATTTACAATACACGTTTACATTTGATTGTGAAGTAATTGCTAATTTATATATATATATATATATATATATATATATATATATATAGTTAGAAGGTTGTTGGGTGTGTCAAAAATATATATTTTTAAAAATATTTTTAATAACAGTTATTTCTTTGTTTCTTTGTTATTTGCTTGCTTGCATATCTGTTATCTATATGTAACTACATATAGGCAAATAAAAAGTTCAGATTTATATTAAGTAAAAAATAAATCAAGGATTTTCATAATAATATAATATTCTTTACTTTACCCAAACCAAAGAAATTGTAATTTAGCAGATGTCTAAGCATTTTAACATGCTTTAGATGTTTATAATTATAATTGTAATTATTATTAAATATTTTTAGTGGGAAATCAAACATTCCAATACCCATTCTAACTTGCATCTTATGATTCCACATTTACTATAATAATAATAATAATAATAATAATAGTTATTATTATTATTATTATTATTATTATTATTATTATCATCATGTTTAAATCTTTTTATTGGGGAATCAAATAGTTTAATACACATTGTAACATATATCTTATGATTCCAAATTGTTGTTATTATTATTATTATTATTATTATTATTGTTGTGTTTAAATCTTTTTATGGGGAAAACCATCATTCCAATACATATTGTATCATACATCTTATGATTCCATTTATTATTATTATTATTATTATTGTTGTTGTTGTTGTTGTTTAAATATTTTTATTGGGAAATTCAACATCATCATCATCATCATCATCATTATTATTATTATTATTAGGTTGTTGCAAGGGTTACAGAAATATCTATTTTTACAAATATTTTAATAACATTTATTTATTTTAAATAGTGAGGATGCTTTAGATATAATAATAATAATAATAATAATAATAATAATAATAATAATAATAATAAAAAACATGTTTTACATCTTTTAAAATTTGGCCACAACAAGTGTAGCCAAATCTGTATATGCACTCAAAAATACACAAATCACAATAATCAATATTATCATCAAAAGTTCTATTCATTGTCAAAGCAAGTATTTTCATAAAGTATATGCATCTAATTGTGTCTCATTAATGATTAATGTATTCTTGAGTTATGAAGTTATGATACAGTGTGCATGTGATGTTCTTTATGATATGGTTTGGTACCTCAAATTTTATTGCACTGGCCATGTTCATTAAACTGCCTAACCCTCTGGGGTCTGAAGGTGTTTTGGGGCCCTGGAGAAGTTTTGACATGCCCTGCCATTTGTGCTTTTTTCAGTATCTTAAAGCCCTGTGCTGTATAGATACCAGCAGTCAGAAAGAGACATCTACTCAGTTACTTAACACATAAATACCAGTGTAATTGATTCTACAGGATCCTGCTGGGTTTCTGAACTCTTAGGAGAGTTTCTCCTCAATAATCATTTTTCTCAAAGTCAAGAGTGAAAAGACGGATGTCGTCTCCTTTTGTATTTGTATTATAATAACCTACCTAATGATTATGTGCCAGCGAAAGTGATATGAATCATAAGTAATGAAAGAACAGGGACCTTGTAGAGATGAGAAATGCATGAAATTAAGGTATTATTCAAACAAGAAGCAGAAGAGTGGCATCCAAAAGCCTATAAGATGAAGAGAAAAAGGACTTGCGGGCAAACCATTTCATTGTCCTCTACTGGCTTTGAATTATGTTAATGTTGGTTTGCATAAGTAAAACTTAATCTACAAAAGTCTGGAAGTTGTTGGTTTGTACTGTAAGTTTTTTTCAACTGTAAATTCTGTCCCCAAAAGGTCTTATTCAGTTTTCGTTGCTGATGACTCCCTGAACTTGTTCAGAGACTGAAAGATGGAAACTATTGATTATTTAATTTGGCTCTCAAAGTAGCATTCTCTATCAGTAGGTCTGGAAACACTTCAGATAAAGGTCACTATTTTATAAATAGACAAACTAAAATAGACTTTCAAGGTTAAGTTTTTTTTTTTTACTCCGTGACTTGCAGGACTAATTTTGGAGGAAGAACATACTGTAATGACATACGCCTACTTGTTTTGATTACGTCTTAATGTCTTATTGAAAGATTAAGAAGTAAGTGATATAAAATATCATTCGCTCAGTATAAAAACAGTAGAAGTCAATGGAATGTCCCACCATGATAGAAAACCAAACATCTCTTTCTCTGTTTGTGTATGTGTGTGTTTATGAGAAGCAGTGAAAGAACGACTGCCAACCTTTGACTTACTCCTCATCCAGCCTCAGATCACTCACTGTCAAGATTTTCAAATTCAGTTTATCTATAGATATTTCAGAAACTCATTTGGAGGTGATTTTCTCTCTCTCCACACCCGCTGGCTCAGGCTCCAGTCATATACACCTCTCCCGTAGGCGGCCGTAAGCCCAATCCTGAGCTGTACTATTTGATTTAATTTGAAGGGCCATCTGTAATCCCCCGCGGTACTCACTGAATCCCTGGGCCCGTCTGCTCTGCTGTGCTGCGAGTGTTTGCCCGTTATTGTGCTTGCTGCAGTGCAGGCCGCCTTTGTCATTTAGAGCTCACACTGCTGAAAAGCCAGCAGCTCTCGGAACAAGTTTTAAAGAGTTTTCAGCTGCTGTTTATCTGCAGGACTCATTCAAATAAGACTCATGTGGGAGTATTTCTCCGTCACATCATGAATAATTCATTCATACATATATTAGACATGCACAGAAGTGATTGAATCAGTGATTTAATTAGAAAATAGAATCTTTTTTATTTTATTTCAATCATATTGGATATTTTGACTTTTAGTCCAGTAATGATTCTCTGATTTTGTTTCATGACCAAGTTTTTATATTATAAAACGAATAGTTCCGGTCCTTGATTCTGATTGGTTGAGCTGCATTCGAAGCTGTTGTAAATTACTCAACAAACATACACCTTTGTTTAAGTTTGTGTGTTGCTTGCCCACCACTTTGTTGCAACCACAACCATTTCTGAGGAACTACATTGTTTGGCGGAAGAATAATGTTTGTATTAATATCATTACACTTTATTTGCTCTGTTTTATTACTTTAAACCTTACTACATATATGGAATAACCATTTTCTAAAAGTAATAAGCCCTCTGAAGCCATGGTTTACAGTGAATTTATAACAGCTAAGGGGGTTTTAGGCACTGGTTTGTGTCGTACCTAACAGCGTCACTTAGCTGTTATAAATTTACCGTAAACCACAGCTTCTTGGGGCTTATTGCTTTTATTATAAAACGAATTGTTCTGGTCCTTGATTCTGAGCTGTTGTAAAATACTCTTAAACATACACCTTTGTTCAGCTGTTAAAAATTCACTGTAAACCATGGCTTGTTGGGGCTTATTGCTTTATTTGACACCAAGTGGTGACCCAAGATGGTACCAAAAGTGTTTTAGTGCACAAAAATAGCAAATATCTAATACTGAAATGTATTTAAATGATTATGACTGCATATGCCCAACATAATAGTATTGTTAACAGTACTATTATGTAATAGTACATAACATGTATTGTTAATAGGCTTATCAAAAAGTTTTTTTTTTTTTTTTTTTTTTTCTTCAGATTTTAACTTTTCATTTTATTTACTATCATAAATGCACAGTTATACTATTGATTGAAAGTTTGGGGCCAGTATGTCAGTTGCTATGGACAGTTTTTTTTTTTTTTGCATTTTATTCATTAAAGAATCCTGAAAAAAAATGTATCACGGCTTCTGAAGGTTCATGTGACACTGAAGACTTCTGTTTTGAATAATTCAGCTTTGCCATCGCAAAAATAAATTACATTTAAAAGTTTATTAAAACAGGTATTTTAAATTGTAATAATATTTCAAAATATTACAGTTTTTACTGTAATTTTTTTGCAACCTGTGATAGTTTTTTCAGGATTCTTTGATTAAAAAGTTTAAAAGAACAGCATTTATTCAAAATAGAAACCTTTTCTTTGCTTTTCAAGTCTTTGCTATCACTTTTTATCAATTTAAGACATCTTTGCTGAATAAAAGTATTAATTTCTTTCAAAAAAAGAAAAAAAAAATGTACTGACCACAAACTTTAAAATGTTAGTTCATATTGTTACAAGGGACTTATATTTTAAATAAATGCTGTTATATTTAACTTTTTATTTCATAAAAAATCCTGAAAAAGTATCATGGGTTCCAAAATATTAAGCAGCACAACTGTTTCTAAAATTAATAATAAATCAGCATATTAGAATGATTTTCAGAGGATCATGTGACACTGAAGACTGGTGTAATGATGCTGAAAATTCAGATTTGCATCACAGGAATAAATAAAATTTTTAAACACAGAACAGATGACAGGACAGAAACATCTTTAATACAACAGAAACATCTTTAATACAAATTTTACTGATCCCAAACTTTTTAACAGCAGTGTATATGGTCAGTTGCATTTTATTATTTGCATTTAGAATTATTTTTTTTATTCTCACAACAACAAAATTACAAATTACAACTCACCACAGCTGAGAACCACTTTAAATAAAATATTAATTTGTTTTATGTTATTTTATTACATGACTGTGTTTATTAGATCCATCTAGCGGCTGATGCTGGTATTGCTTCCATTCTTCTCCTGTGGTTTTCAATCTGAGGGTGCAGTGCAGGGTCGAGCAGGGAAGTCGGTGCTCTCTCAGGGTGAACAGGTGGATCTGTGAACACAGGGCAGAGATAAGCACCTGGAGAGCTTTTATATTTTCTTTTAAAAGTGTCCAGTCAAGAGGAGAGTGATTCGGCAGCACAGAAGCCCTAAATTCTCTCTCCCCTCTCTTTGCCATCCTCTTTACTCTAAATATGCTAGGAGTACTACACCCACAGGCCATGTGACTAATGATGTCAAACAAAGAAATGAAGTAGCAGATAATGGATTCAAACAAAAAGTAATTCATTAAAAAAGTAATGCTAAACTGAAGATGGCGAGGTCTTCATCCTAAGTCTCTTTCGGTGTGGATGCTAAGGGTAATAACCCTTTTCTCTGCAGAGGCAGTGAGTCAGCAGTAATTACGAGTGCTGCTTTGACTCCCCTGACCCTTAAGTTCTTGTCTTGAGTCTATAAATAACAACAGTGATGGGTCAGCAGCATCACCCACATGAGCACCATCACAGCATAGCAAATGAGATCCCATGAGCTGCGTGTGAGTGTACATCTAATGATACAGAGTCTGCAACTATAAGTTTGTCTGTGTGTGCGTTTGTGCATGCGTATGCATCACACATGTGACCCCAGAAAGGGCTGAAGGTGTTATTAATACGTGTTTGAATTTGTAATTCATAGAGTGTAAATGGGCTGTCGGTCAGGCTATTAGTGTCAGAGTCAGGGTTGTAACAGAGAACTGCTGTCTGCACCGTAACTCCCTCCCCGATCGATCCACATGCAGAGAGCCCGATAAAAGGATCGAGCCGGGCCGGGCTGGACCTCAGGATCTGCTGCAAAAGCAGTTGAGGTGTCAAGTGGGCTGGAGAGATGGGGTTGATAACTTATGGCCGCCCTCGCCATTTTCCGCCTACTTGTTAGTTGTGTTCTGGGTCTACTGTTGAATAAGTGATTAGAGCCAGGGTTCATAACCTTGGTTTGTAACCTTTTATTTTATGTTTTAAAATTTTTGCAATCTCGCACCCCCAATATCACCCACATAACAGCATTAATATGGTTTGGACAACAACACATCTTAGTTTAGTCTATATTATTTATATATATTATTTATTAAAAAAATCTCACATATTTTAATGTTAATGAACGTTTATAGAATATATATGAATCTTTTTCTTTATATATGTGTGTGTGTGTGTGTGTGTGTGTGTGTGTGTGTGTGTGTATGTGTATATATATATATATATATATATATATATATATTAAATATATATACACTAAAAAAATATATATATATATATATATAACGTGTGTGTGTTTGTGTGTGTGTGTGTGTGATAAATATAAATGATTATGATTTTATTTATTTCATTATTATATATGTATTACTTATTTTTTTTTTTTTTTTTGTGTAGAATATTTTGTACACACAGCATAATAAATAAAGAAATTACTTTTTTTTTAGTTACATTGGCTTTATATTTTATCATTATTTTACAATTTTATATTTTACATTATGTGTCATTTTTTTTGTACAAAATAAATAAAACAAATGATTAATTGTTTTATTTTATAATTTCTTCATATCTAATTTTTATAAATTGTTTTATTCATTTTTATTTATTTTAATTATTCTATTGTTTATTAATTTTCATTATTTTTACTATCTATAGAAAATTTTATGCACACAGCACAATAAAGAAATACTGTATTTTTAGTTATGGTTTATATTTGATCATTTATTAATATATAATTTTATATAGCAAATAATATAAAATATTTTTGTTTTTTGTTTTATTCCTTATTTATTTTAATATCTATAGAATATTTTATACACACAATAAAGTAAATATAATTATTTTACACAGCATAATAAATAAAGAAATTGTATATTTTTAGTTTTTTTTTATATTTTATCATTTATGAATATATTTTTTATAAAATGTAAATTGTTTATTCCTTTTTATTTATTTTGTTTGTATATATAGTTTATACACACAATATAATAAATTATTTTATTTATTTATTTTAAATATAAAATGTTATATAAAATGTTTATTTATATTTATATGTTATACACACAATATAATAAATTAATAAAATCTGAATCTTGTTATAATATATATTTAATATTTATTAAATGTTTTATATATACAATATAATAAGAATAAATGATTTTAATAATAATACACAATAATAAGAAAATATATAATTTTGTGTTTGTGTGTGTAATCATTTTGAACAAATCAACTGGCTTGAATTGTGATCATGATGAATAGTAATTCTATGGTGATATATTACAAGCACTTTTGACAGCATCCTTTATTTAGTATTTAAAGACTCAGTGCCGCCCTCAGACTTATTATAAATTCCTGCTTGGTGTGATGGTGAATTTCAGATTACTCTCACTGTCTCACATGTCTCATTGTGTTTCAGGTAATGATTGTTTTATTGACAAGGCCCTTGTGTTTACAGAGTGAAGCTGTTGGCTTTGTTTGTCTCACTGAAGTCTCAAGGACATGGATGGATTTTAGTCCAAGTCATTAATATGTATTGGAAATTATTTTCTTCTTTGTTGAGAATTCTAACAGCTTTGAAGGCCACTGAAGTGTTGAGGAAGGTTAGAGCGCTTCGTCATGTTCATTCTCTGGCACAAAGGTGCTCGGTATTAGACTTTCTGCCCTGATTCACAGGGCCTGGATCATCTCATTCTGTCTGTGGGCTTTCTGTCTGCTTTTTGGCTGGCGGGTGGTTATTGCACTGCCCTGACAAGAAAAATTATATCCAATTCAAACGATAAACAGTTTGTGCCTGGGAGATATTTTGAAGGAATTCTTTTTGGAAGAATATAAACATTGTAATTAGTTTTAATGTCTGTGTATAACTTTAATCCACTTCAGTTTAATCAAACCTCTTTTTTTTTAAACCTCATTAGCAACTTTAATATTAATTTCTGAGTAAGTGCCCTCTATGCCTTTGCAGAGTCTTAAATCTTTCTCTTTCTCTTGGTTTTCGTTCATTTTTGTTGAAGAGAAACTGTGAGATTTCTCTTTTCAATGTAAATTAGGCTTATGTAAACATGCACTGTATGCATTGCTCTTTCCCATCTAATAAAACTTATTTAATAATAACCAACATCCTTTAAAATAATGTCATTGCTGCCAATTTTATAGACCGTTATTTAAATTATTTTTTGGTACTTTGGTGGAATTTGTGTTCTTTGGAATGTATTAATTTATTTAAACATCTAATAAGCCCATTTTCTGATACTATGCTTGTAAAATTAGCTCTAATGTTCTGATGGCTTAAAATGCTGTTTAAAAGCAAATTTTATTTGTACTATAACTTTGACTGATTTTATTAGATTAAACTGGTATAAAATCTACTCTGAATTATGCTAATGCCTAAATAAATGTGTTCTTAAAAAAAAGACATCCACAATGCAACAAATCAGGAAGAGCATCATGGGAAATCTATATTTAAGGTCCCATTCCTCTGAGAGTGCTGTCTTGATTGCACAGTAAACCTGATGCACCTTTTAATATATATAGCAATATGAAAATGTCATTTACACAAAAGTAGATTACATTTGTGATCATTTATGCGCATGAAGAATATAAATGGATTAAAACATCAGCATTTTCCTGACTGGTGTCCATATAGAGCTTTCACTTTTCATTTATTCTGGAAATAATGAATGCATGGAGGTTGTCTTCTCTGTTTGCAATTGTACTGTTTAATAAACAGCTTTAGAAAGGATCTGCAGGGTTATTAAAATCAGCTACGCCCCGAGCAATCTCTATATCACACTCCATCAGGAAAAAAAAATTTATGTTGTAAAGAATGGAAATGAGGGCGCAATGCTATTTCAACGCTTTGAAAACCTGGTTAAACTCTACTGCAATTGTTTAGACACAAGTTTTGCACTGTAAATTGTAAATTAATATTTAAAAAGATGTTCTGGTATACAACTGGTAATTTGTCACTTGATTTTAGAGGATGTTAGTTGCTATTAATTGAGAAATTATTTATTCTTACCTTTATATTGACAGGGTTGCCAAGTTTTCACAACAAAACCCTCCCAATTGCTACTTAAAATTCTGGGAGTTGGCTGGTTCCCCTGGTAAAATCTGGATTCCAGGTGCTAAATATCACATTATTTGAGTCACTTCATCCCACAACAACAGTGTTAAAGTAGCCTGATTCCACTGAAAAAATGCAGACTTGGCAACACTGCATATACTTCTTGTACTACTTTGTGTTTACATGCATGTCTTTTTAAATGCAAATGAGCTGCTGCTTCCAGCCGTCTTTTCCAGAAGATAATATTTTACTCCAATAATAATTTAAAAGGTTGTTCTGGTACACAATTTGTAAATGTCACGTAATTTCAGAGGATGTTGATTACTATTACTTGGGAAAAAAATTATTGGATTTATCCTTACTTTTAAATCGGAGAGAGAAAGATATATAGTCAGGGTTGCCACAACAAAACCCTCCCAATTGCTACTCAAAATCACATTCCAGGGATTAAATACACTTTTTTTTTGTCGGGGTTACCCTACTAAATTTTGCATTCCATGGGCTAAATATGACATTATTGTGGTCACTTCAACCTGCAGCAACAGTGTTAAAAGAGACCTATTGTGCCCTTTTTTACAGTATATTTTTATAAGTGGCAGGTGTCCCCAGAATGTGTCTGTGAAGTTTCAGCCCAAAATACCCCACAGATAATTTATTACATCATTTTGAAAATGCCCTGTTTGAGTGGAAGCAGAAACACGCAATTTTCATGAATGTTTTTTAAAATGCAAATGAGCTGCTGCTCCCCACCTCCTTGCTATGCCTTTACAGCTCCTACCTCAGATACTCTGCTAAAAACATCTGTTTGGTTTTGATTGTCATGTCTATTACACTGAAATCATGCGTTTTACACCATATTAGTTTAAACTTCTGATGTATGTTTTTCTGAGCACACACATCCAAAGCACGCACACAGAAAGTGTCTGCCACACGGCATGTGAGTACTAAACTATGTTCTCTTTCATGTCTTATTGCACTTAAACTGTCAAAAACACACAAGTTTATGTTAAAAACACACAGGAGTACAAAAACAGTTATGTCTGTGAAGAACATTTAGCATGCTTTGCCTGAACTTTTGCCATGCCGTTAAAACTGTTAAAACTAAACGCTTGCAAAAACTAAATAAGGGGCAGTAATATTATAATATCTTATGAAGACTTTAATAAGAAGTTGTTACTTTATGTTTTCTGGGTTGGTAGATGCACTGGGGACATGATTATATCACTTAAAAATGGAAAAAGTCAGATTTTCCTGATATGTCACCTTTAAAGTAGCCCAATTCTGCGGAAAGAACGTGGACTTGGCAACACTGCATATAGTTCATGTAGGTAAGCCTATATTTTGTGCTATAAAAAATGGCAATGATTGGCACAATGCTATTTCAACGCATTTAACAGCTGTATTGCGAGTGTTTAGTGAAGGAGACGCAGGTTTTGCACTGTTAATTATTGCAGCTGTTGTAAATTCACCCCATAATATTTTAAAATTTGGAAAAAGTAGAAGTATCTCAGAAAGTAAGTGAACAAGAGCTTGTACGTAGAAGAAAGAAAGAGAGCAATGATCTTCGGCCTGCATCTCTTTAGAAATAAGAGGCAAACATTTAAATGGATATGTCAGTTTGAAGATGGATAGGACTCTGTTAATGCATTTTCTCTCACACGGCGAGGAATTAACTCTTCGCCGACTCTCCCGCCCCAGATTGAGGCTGTGTAATGAACCTTAAACAGAAAGTGCCAAATGTGTTTATCTTTCTTTTCGCCTTTCCACCGCCAAAAATAAGAAAAAAGAGGAAGGAGAGCTTGAGAAAAATGCCTTGACACAGCTGTGACTGATTGGAAATGCAGCACTCAAAGCCCATTTGAGCCACACAACAGAAACTCTTCCTTTAACTCATTTCTGTGAGCTGGGAGAAAAAGTGAGGTGTGGAAATGAGAGTGTGTGTTCTGAAGATGCATGGAGGGAACCTGTGAAGGATATCCAACAATTGGAGAGTTTGTGTGTGTGTTGGTTTGTGGGATAGATACGTATGTTCCAGTCTCCACAGGGGCTCGGGAAGCAAATCAAATATGTGTGTGTGTGTGCTTCAGTGCAGACAGATCTTAGTAACAGGAATGTGAGTAGTTTTGAAATGCATGGCTTCTCCACGCCGGCCACCGGTCACGTCTCCTTTCCGGATGAAAGCGAAGAAACCCCTACCCCGCTGTTTGCGTCCTTCCCTTTAAAAGCTGGACGCCGAGGCTTCCCATCAGAGCGAGGAGGCCCCGCTCCTCTTCATCTGCGTGTGAGGGAGGGGGGTCTCTCTTATGTGTCCCCCCATCAAGCTGCCCCCAGCCGGGCCTTTGTCCCGTTCCAGCATCTTTTCTCCAGTGCTGTCGCTTCAAACGTCTCTCACGATGCTTTGGAGGACTCTGAACTGTTTCAGCAGGGGAAAGCACAGTCTGCTGGAATGAATATGTGTAAACCAATGTGCATCTCTTCAGACTTTTACTTCAATCCAAAGTAGGCTGACCAAGGGACTTCATGTGGTGTGGAATATTCTTTGCACTAAGCTACTAAAATCACTGCGTGCCTTTAGCTCATTTTATAGCCATGTGGTAACTTGAGGGGTACTTGAGTTGATTAATGCTTTGTTAAAACTGTACAACAGAAGTTATGATTTTAAAGTAAAAATAATAAGGTTGTAACAAGGTTACAATTAATCAAATTCATTTCATTATTTTTTAAATTACTTAAATTATATATTTTTAAAATATATTTATATATCTATTTTATATTTAACTTTTTCATTTTCACTTTTCAAATTGCCATTCGCACACAATATCCTGTTAAATTCATTTTTTTTTAAACTGTAAAAAAATTACAGGATGGCATATTGGTGCCTGCATATTTTATAGCTATTAACAATATATTTTATTAAAGGCATATGATGAATTAGATTTCATCGTCATAAAACATGGACAATATGGGATTGTACACAACATTAGGGTAACACACAACACTAAAATAATGCAATAAACATGAGCAAAATATCATAAAATGTAAAACAAACATTCTGAGGTACATTACTGATTACAAACATGAGAAGAAACTAAACTTTAAAATAAAATATAATATGCAATGTGTCATACAGGGACTTCTGTGAATGTCCTTTACATTTTTCACCATAAATTAAATGGTAGTTCATAGTTTTACTTTCAAAAACCATAAATTCAACAGTATTTCACAGTAAAATGAAGTATACTAAGGTAGTATACTTCATTTTAATGTTGAATTTATGGTTTTTGAAAGTAAAAACTATGGTACGGTAACTTACATTAACATGATTAATAGGTTTTTATAAGGATTAATTAAAGTGATATGGATTGTATATATTGTATTTTGCACTGTTCTATACGTGTATGTAGATTAAAAACATTTACAGCAGTTACAAAATATCATTTTCATTGCTGGTAAGATATATTTATGGATGGTAATTTTTCTGAATGCACCTGCCATGTCAAAAGTTAATTGCGGACCCTTGCACATTCCCATACTTCTTTTCTGCACTCCAGGCACTTAAGCCTGCCCTTATAGACAGCTTTGATTGATATTGGTGCTAATTATTGCTTCTCTTGCAAACCATCCTCCACATTTTCTCTGCATGGTTCGTCCATCCATTAACGTTCAGTAATGTGCATATTGAATATTTCTTTTTGTGTAACAAGATAACTCTTCATCTGTCATTGACTAGTATTGAGCTCTGCTTAATGAATGGCTTTGGCTATAATCACAAATAATGCTTTTACCCTCTATTGCATTTAGCATGATCAGCCTTATTGATGCTTTCAGCAATAGTGCATTTGACTAAACTGATTAAAAGGATGGTTCAGGGGTGGCGACCTCCGGTCCTGGAGAGCCGCAGCTCTGCAGAGTTCATCTCCAACCCTAATTAAAACTCACCTGCCTGTTGCTTTCTAGTAACGCTTCAGACCTTGATTAGCTTGTCCAGGTGCGTTTGATTAGGGTTGAAGAAAAACTATGCAGGGCTGCGGCTCTCCAGCACCGACGTTTGCCACCCCTGGGATAGTTTATTCAGAAATTAAATTTCTGTCATTTACTCACTCATGTCATTGACACTTTTTTCTTCTATTAAAGAATCGTACAGGCAACTCTTTTATTCCACATTCCATAATGTACACCAGTATGTGCAAACCCTTAAGCCATCCTAGGTGTATATGACTTTCGTTTTTCAGTTGAAAACAATCAGAGTTATATTAAAAAATGTCCTTGCTCTTCCAAGCTTTATAATGGCAGTAAATGGGGTTTAAGATTTTGAAGCTCCAAAAATGTGTCCATACACTATAAAACATGCTCCACATGGCTCCTGAAGGTTATATATATATAAAGGCCTTCTAAAGAGAATCGGTGCATTTATGCAAGAAAAATATCCATATTTAAGACTTTATAAACCGTAATCTATAGCTTCTGCCAACATTTTTCTTTACAAATCCTTGTTTTGTACTTCTAATTTGTGACCAGTGTTTTGTTTCGCTCTCTCCACTGTGCTTCCATGTTCATCACTAGTTTAAATCAAAACCCACTTATGTTGTCACTGGTGTTCCACAGGGTTCTGTCCTGGGACCTCTTCTGTTTCTTATCTACCTTTTACCAATTGGCACCATTTTTAGGAAATATGGTATTCATATCCATTGTTATGCTGATGACGCCCAACTTTATCTGTCTTCTAACCCTCCACAAACGTCCCTCCTTTGGTTTCAAGTAATTTTCTGTAACTAAACAGTAAAACAGAAATTCTTCTCGTTGGCACAGAAAACACAATAGATAAGTAAAATATTTCCTCTGTGATATTAACAATTGTGCTGTTACTCTGTCTAATCAGGTAAAGCATTTGGGTGTCATCTTTGATAAAACGTTGTCTTTTGAAGCTCATATTAACAGTGTTACCCATTTTGCATTCTTTCACATTAGAAATCAATCGTCTGCGTCCCGTCCTTTTGTTGAAAAGTACTGCTACTTTTGTGCATACTCTTGTAACATCACAAATCAATTATTGTAATACTTTGTTTTATGGGCTTCCATCCAAATCACTTCACAAATTACAGTTGGTACAAAATGCTGCTGCTCGAGTTATTACCAAAACATCCATCTCTGAACATTTCTCTCCTTTTTTTTTTTTTTTTAATACAAAATTTGCATTGACTCCCAGTTAAATTCTGTGTAATTCAAATTTTACTTTTAACTTACAAAGCACTAGTACTTCTTCATATACACACTCCTTCCTGTATTTTAAAATCAGCCTCTGCACTTACTCTTGTCCTCCCACGTTCTTGGACAACTTACATGGAGTCACAAGCTTTTAATTATGCGGCTCCCCTTTTATGAAACTCACTTCCTGTAAGTTCACAATAGTTCAATCTTGCAGTTTCCAAATCTCGTCTTAAAACTTGTTTAGGCAGTATCTGTTTTTGTATTGGCTTTTATTGTTTGATGTCATTGTTTCACTCTGTTTTATGGACTTTGTAATGTGTCCTTGAGTGCAATGAAGGCGCCTATAAATAAAATGTATAATAATAATAATAATCACGTCCATGTTTGTCACCACCATTCTCTCGTGAACACACGTACCATAGTTATCGCAAGCTAGAGATTACTGTTTATAAAGTCTTAAATATGGATGTTTTTCTTACAAAAACACATTGATTTACTTCAGAAGGCCTTGTGGAATACTTTTTTTTTTGTTGTATGGATGCAATTTTTTTTTGTGCTTCAAAATCTTAAACCCCATTTACTGCCATTATAAAGCTTGGAAGAGCCAGAGCATTTTTTTTTTTAATATTTTTCCGATTATATTCATCTGAAAGAAGAAAGTGGTATACACCTGGATTTTAGGTGATGAGGTAATTTTCATTTTTAGGTGAACTATTCCTTTAAGAAAGTTAATTGAGTTAATTTTGATTTCATGTTGACTTAGTAAATGATAGTGATGACCTCCATTAACACTATTAACCTTTTCGAAGCTGTGATGATCTGACAGGGATGTTGTTTTGTCTAACAGAATCTTTTTACAAGAATGCGCAATTCATTCTCTTAAATATTACAACCTCCAGTGAATAAATGTAAAACCTGCCCCCTTCCCTGTTATTTCCCCTGCCATCTGTCCTGAAGTTAATCTCTGTGGGTAATGACCAGAATTTGATTTGCCCCTGAGGAAATTTATTAATTTAATCCTTATCTCTTGCTTGTAATAGATCTGCGCTCTGATTGCTTTGGGCAGCATTTGACGAGATTAGATGTTATTCGCATTGTGTTTCCAAGTATCTGCCTGGGAACATCGTCCGTACGCTGTGATGAAAAAATTGGTCCTGGGTTCTGTGAATTTAAGTGACAATTCTCAATAAAATGTGATCAAATTACTAGAAAGTTAATACATAACTGGTATGTATGTATACATGTATGTAAATACATGCATATATACATGCATGCGTATATATATATATATATATATATATATATATATATATATATATATATATATATATATATATATATATGCGGATCTACAGTGCAGATTTGTATTCATTCTTATCCTCTAACAACTTAAACATGACTACTTTTCCAGTAAGTGAATACAGTGTGCATCTGATCTCATTTCAGTGGGTTGGGTTGATTTTGACAATGGGAAAGTCCACTGATTTAGGGAGCTGATTGAGACGCCCCGTCAGGTTGTTTTTGCAGTAAGTCCTGTAAACCACACTCACAGGGAAGGCAGTGAGACACGTTGCACACATTTGGTTTGGCATGCTGAGACCGCAGATTTACCTTTCATCCCTTGCAGAATAACAATAACAAGATAACTCTGTTTGTCTGTTTTACTTCAGCTTCCTGAACAGCCCAGTCTCTAGGTTTCTGCTGAAAAGGCTGCCATGAGTAAGTATCACACAGAAAAGTGTGCGCACACACAAACACATCCATAATCATAACTGCTCATAAAATGAAAAACAAGCAAACAAAAAAAAAAAAAAAACATTAATTTTTAGCTTTGTATTCTAGGATTGGAATTTTAATAGCGGGAGCCTTGAAATATATCAGCTTGGTGATTACTTTTGAGTCACTATGTAAGCTGATCTTTTCAATATTAAAGAAGGATTTTGAGAGGTGTTATGTGCTTGATCCTGCACTTCAGATTACATTGAAAAAGAGCCACCTTAACTATGCTTTCATATTGGTGACCTTCACCACTGCTGTGTTTCTTTATTCTAATCTGCGCCAAACATCATATTGAGTTTTGGACCAAGGAAAGGACTTCCTGTTTGTATTATTGTGATGATTTCTTCGGTCCGCCGAGTGTGGGACCCAGAGAAAGAAAGCTGATAACTCTCTTCACAGGCCTTACATTTCTCTATCAGAGATCTGTCGACATGCCATGCACTCTCCGACTCGGAATGTCATTTTTATTACCAGCTTGCCACAATATTGGACTTTAAACAGCTCACTCTCACCTTCTCCCTCACGACAGACAGCGGCGCATATAGCGTGTGAAGACCCCAGCCAATATCAAAGCTTAGATAAAAGACTGTTTGTGATTAAAGTAGGAAGGGGTACGGACGGAACGTGATGGATTCGATACAAATAGGCTCCTCTGGCTGTAATGCATATCGCAGCCTGGTGTGGCTTCAGCTCGGAAGATTGCTTTTCCCTTCTCCCTGCTGTTACAGCCCACCCCACAGTGACCGGCACTCTGTCACTTTCTCAAAAGGATCGGTCAAGATTACCGCATTACGCGCCGTAGAACTGAAAGGCCCCGGGGTGAATTTAATTGGCAAGAACAGGAGTCGGCAGCTATTTTCTCTGAGAAATGGCTGTCTGACGTCCACTGTGATGTAGCATTTAATAATACATATTTATATAGATAGCCTAGAGGACATCTATAACTTCCATTTAATTTTCTTGCATCTTATCTCTTCACCTCTGGCAGTGTTTTCCATTTTTTTTATTTCAGTTTGATATTCCTTTAAATGCCATTATCATTTTTTCTTGTTATTATTGTTACTGTTTTTCTTTGTAGCAGAAAGCAACAAATGAGTTATAAATGAGGACAGTACACAGTGTGAAAGGTACTTTGTACAGAGAGTATAAAGGTACTAAAACAAAAGAACAAAAGTTCTCAGCTGCTTTAGGGTTTTATTAATATTATGCTGCTTTGTGGCTGCAATGTGACCAGCCATCAAAAGTAGTCGTATTAAACAATTTAAAATGCATCACAAAATGAACAGTTTTTATTGTACGTGAGAATCTCTTTTCTCCATTCGATTGCACTGCTGGGTATGCCTTAAGAGGCACTAAAATAATCAGAGTGACGATTGGTTTATAAATCAGAAGTCCAGAAGTAATTGGCTGAAGTGAGTATAATTTGATTGCTAATTGGTCCATGCGGCAGAATGTAATAATGAACAGCCTAATTATCTGACAGCTTAGATGTGGTGCCATAATCCAGTGTCTGGCAGAACCGGCATTTATAAAGCGTTTAATACTTCCAGTCTCATAATTCGGAGAGGCATTAACAAAGCGCAAGGAACTGATACAGGAGTTACAGTGGCAAGTGCAATTTTGTCAGTTATGTTCTTGCTTGTTTACTGTTTCCTCGAAAAATTGCTCTGCTGTTAAAGTTGTTTCCTCTCTTTTTCTCTGCCTGTATCTGTGTAAATTTGGAAAATTAGTGGCTTTGTGCAACTAAAACTGTTTGTGTTCGAGCTCTTATTAAAAAAGAAAGAAAGATGAAAACCAACAAGAAAAGAGAGAAATTGAATTGTTCTGTGGTGTTAAGAATACCGTTGACCCAGACATTATTTCATGTAATCTGATAAATTTTATAATATGTGAACCTGGACCACAAAACTAGTCACAAGGGTAAATTTGAAATTGAGATTTATACATCTGAAAGCTGAATAAATAATCTTTCCATTGATTGATCCATGGTTTGTTAGGATAGGACAATATTTGGTCGAGATACAACTATTTGAAAATCTGGAATCTAAAGGGGTGCAAAAAAAATCTTAATGTTGAGAAAATTGTCTTTAAAATTGTCAAAATGAAGTTCTTAGCAATGCATATTACAAATCAAAAATTAAGTTTTGATATATTCACAGTGGGAAAATTTACAAAACATATTCATGGAACATGATCTTTAATATCCTAATGATTTTTGGCATAAAAGAAAAAAATGATCATTTTGACCCATACTATGTATTTTTGGCTATTGCTACAAACATACCTGAGCTACTTAAGACTGGTTTTGTGGTCCTGGGTCACATATATACATTTTAAAATATATTAAAATATGTTTAATGTTTATACACTCTTAAAAATGCTGGGTTAAAAACAACCCAGCAATGTAAAATATTGACTAACTATTGCTTACAAATTATATTTCTTGCTTAAAATGAATGGAAATTAACATTTATTAATATGTTCAATAAAGGAACATTTATTAATATATGTAATAAATAATAAGTAATAAACATTTTTAAATTGCTTTTTAAATTAAATGTTTATTTTTTATTGCTGATGCCTCTCGTAATTGTGCCTGATCTTTAATTTACAGTCTATTTTGGTCCATTTTAAGCCAGCCATATAATAATCTTTAAACAATAGTTGAGCTGAGTTTAAACTACCTAGAAAGATGGATTAAACAACCCATTCACTGGGTTTGTTAATATTTTACCCAGCGCTGGGTTGTATTTAACCCAGCATTTTTTAGAGTTTATTTAGTGTATTTTTAATCAAATAAATGCCTTGATAAGCATAAGAGACATCAAAAAACATTTAAAAACATTACCAACCACAACTTTTAAACACTAGTGCATATATCATTTTATGTGTATATATTATACAAAATTATGTCTGTAATTGAGGGACAGAATTAAGGGGTGCTACTATAATGAACTGAGCAGTTTGTGACTCTGTGTCTTTTGATATGAACAATTCTTTTGAACAGTAATTGGCATTCACTATCGGTCAAAGTAAGTGAGAAGCACTGTGGGGAGAAAATGTTTCTATTCTGGCAGTATTCAAGTTTTCTAAGGAGCTGTAAAAACAGTAGGTATGGCACTCTAATTTTTATTAATAAAAACACAAATGTGCACTATTCAGACAGGATTAAAATCTCAAAATACATCTGTGTAATGTCCTGATTACTTAATCGCCCCATTGAAAACTAGTCCAAATAGGGTTATTCTCTCCTAACCTTTTTCTCTCTCCCACCCTCCGTTTCCCTCAGTTTTCCTTTTATCCCTCTCCCCCTTCCTAAAATAATCCTCCCTTTTTCCACAGTGGTTCTTAGAGCAGTAACTGCAGGAAACTAATCAGAGGATCAATACTGTGGATGTAGCGGCCAGCTCATCCCTCTGATCGTCAGCAGAAACAAAGTGTTTATATAGCAGAAGCCCTCGCGATGCTGCAGTGGCGTGAACGTCAGAGGCGAAGGCTGTGCCGGCCCTTCTCCTGTCAATACCCCCTGAGTGTAAAGCATGCCTGTAGCATCTCGAGAGGAGTTTATCTGACAGCATTCTTAATTGCCCGATCCTTCTTTTTTCGCTTACACAAACACTTTCCCTGGTCACTGAAGCAAAATGTTCTTTGTTTTGTGTGCGACGCTGCAGCAGGGTTGAACTCCCGAGGGCAAGTTTGGCTCTCGGCAGCAGAGATTGATATTTCTCATTCCGATCGCTCAACTGATATCAGTGATTATATCAGACAGATCATAAATGGCAGGTCTTTGTGGTCAGCCATTGACGGCGGCGACAACCACAGCCAGTCTTAACCTTTTCTACACAGAATTATTTCACGGCAGATTAAATGTGAAAGGAGGTAAATGATTTTCTGTGGGAGATGGAACAATGGCAGGATCACATGCGTGGAATTAATGATCGATTTATTCATTAATGTGATTTACACTGCTCTAATTGTCTTCCATCCATTATAAAACCCTGTCTATTGAACTTATTATCAGACAATATTTGTGTTACATGCATGTTGAAATATCCATGAACCGCAATTATACAGTGTGTGTTAGGGATGCACTGATATTTAAATTCTGGTTGATACTGATAAGCTTTATTATCATGTTATAGCCGGCAACTAAAGGACGAAAATTCTATACGATTTTATACTATTTAATGAAAATAAATAAATAAAAATACACGAAAAGCAAAAAATAAATGGTTTTAAATGCTATTGTTCTAAAAGTGATTTTAGGAACCACAACAATTTTAATGAACATTATGATGTATTTTACAATATTTTCATGTCATTTTATTGCACTTTAAAATGCATTTTTAACTGAATTTGGATCCTGTGCTGTTCACTGGTATGGTTTCACCTGTAAGTGGAAACTTCCCATGGGCAATACAGCTTAAGGCCTACTTTAGCAATCCAGCCTGTTTGTATTCTTAACTCTCCGCCCTGTTATTTGGCAATAAAGTGATTGTGCACTGCATATTAAGTAATTCTGGTAAGAAAAGATCTGCTAAGAACATAAATATGCCACTGTTTTCCCTGATTCTGCATGATAGACAGAGGAAATAGATCTGTGCCACTCAGAGCTCCAGCAAGGCAGTGGAATAATCAATCTCCCATTAATGGACTAAGTGGCTGTGCAGGGATATTAAATGTTAATTGCTGTAAAGTATTGATCACGTCCATTGATCCCCATGATAATTGCAATCGGTGCAAACAAAGATACATTATGCAGGGTTTGTGGGGCTTACCTTACAGTGGATCATGGACTGGGTGAAGGAATGGAATGGTAAAGAGCTTTAAATGGATGAGTTTGATTTATTGATCTCTTGATTAACTTGTTAAAAAGTCATTTCCAATTACCTGCTTTCCCATTTATTTTTTTTAATATTTTCAATATTTTTAAGACAAGCACACAAAATGTTTCCTGTGTGCATTAATTTAAAATAAAAAATTGTCATTAATTACTTACAACCATGTTGTTCGAAACCCGCAAGACCTTTGTTCCGAACACAAAATATATTTTTGATGAAATCCGAGGGCTTTCTGACCCTGCATAGACCGCAACACGACTGACGCATTCAATGAAGCTAGGAGAATATTTTTTGTGTGCAAAGAAAACAAAAATAACTACTTTATTTAATAATTTCTTCTCTTCCATGTCAGTCTTTGACGCACGGCCAAAGTGCGTTTCTGGGCCTTGAACGTGTCAGTTGCGTTGCTGTTTAAGCTCTTAGATTTCATCAAAAATACCTTAATTTGTGTTCTGAAGATGACCAAAGGTCTTACAGGTTTGAAGCGACATGAGGTTCTTTTATTTTTAGGAGCACTTGTGCACATTTTTCTAACTTTATTAAAAGTATCTTTTATGGCAAATTACAAAAATATGTTTACAAGCTTTTTAAAATGTCTAATTAAGGCAAAAGAGTAAGAACAAGCAGAATAAGAAGTTACTAATCAAATGAAATTAGTATTAACAAAATTAATTTCTACTACAGAGGTGGCACAGAAGAACTCACAAGTGGCTATAAGTGTATTTTCATATGTTTAATGAGGCTCAGAGGTGGCAATTAAATTCATAAATTTATGTTCAGATTAATGTTTTAAATACACTAATTTGAATATAGAAATATGAAATGATTTAAATAACTGAAAAGATACTTTAAAAATGAAACTAAAACTGCCAGTAGGTGCCAGCAAGTCACTGATTTTTATTACTGAATCATTCATTCATTTGATTTGTTCGACTAGCTGATTCATTCAGGAATAAAGCAAGTGACTCTTTATGAATGGGTAGTTGATTTATTGACTCGCTACATTCATAAAAACACACGTTCATTCATAAACTAAACACTGCTGTGTTTGAATAGAGATGCACAGCGGCTCAGCTGTAACTTTGTTTCAACTATTTTCGTCGACGAAATGGAGCAAAATCAGGCAATACTGTTTTAGTCAGGCAATGTAAGTCCCTTAATATATTCCTTTTTGTGATATTGATTGTATAAAATCAATATCACATTTACAAACTCCCTCAATAATCATTAAAAGCTCTCAAGCTGTCTCATCTTAGTTCATCACAATCTCACAAAGTTCTGTTATAATCAACGAAGCTCCCTACACTGCACAATGCATCTCTTATTTATACCCTGTCTACACTCAGTTTATGAAAAAATTTGTGAGATATGTCTGGGATACATTAGTCAACGCGGCAAAAACATGTAGAAACCTTTGAAGCTCCCCTCAGCGCAAACACAAATATGCTGATCAGGTCAGTTGCACTGGTGCTCCTAAATATTTTTCGTAGTCGCACGCAGTTTTCAGTCACAAATGCGACTGAAATGGTCGCACTGTAGAGCCCTGAGGGGAGTAATTAATGACAGAATTTTCATTTTTGGGTGAACTTTCCCTTTAGGTGAAAAGTCCACAAACATGATAGAAAACAAGAAAACCAGGGCGACAATTGTCAGACTTGCCATGCCAGGTCAGTCTTCGACTTTCAGGTGGTTGCTCTGGATGTTTGGACTGTTTTGTTCTTGTTGTTTTCCGCCCTCCACTGGGTCAGAGCAGGGGGCGTTGTGATCTCAGATTGTCTGCTTCATTTTCAGCAGGTATAGACAACTAGTGTGCGCTCAGTTCATATATTAACCTCTGGCTGCTTTGGGTCGATGAATTCTCGACAACAATCTGGCACTAAAGCGGGCTAGCCAGGGGCCAGTGGGTATGTGAGTGAGCGAGCGAGCATGTGTGCGTGTGTGTGTGTGGCCAGGAAAGTTAGTCACAGCTGAGCTCCTGTTGCCCTGGGATTGCTGGCTGCCAGTAGAGCTTGTCAGCTGCCTGTTGAATAATGCATGGTGGAACGGTTTGGGTCCTAATACTGCATGACTGAGACATCCCCTACAGGTCCCAGATCAATAGCACTTAGCTGGAGCTTTATAATCAAGAAGACTTTAAAATACCATCATCACGCAATTAGATTGAGTCTCCAGCCATCTTTATTTTTCTCTTCGACATTCACAGCCTGCTTACCCCCACCACACGGTCCATTCACAACCCATTCGTGACCTACAGGCCATCCTTTCTTCAAAGACATCCTACTCATAGTAAGAAACACATTTAAATGGTGAGTTCTGATGAATTTAACGAGGCAAATGTCAAGCAGTTTTCGTTCAGGAGGCTTTGGAGAGCTCTGCCAAGAAAACATGAAGGCTGCTGTGGCCTAAAGCCTGTTTCAAACTGCATGGGGAAACAGTGTGTATTTATTACAGTGCCATGTTAACAGGTTGGAGTATTGACACACAGTGCAGCATAACAGGCGTGAATACAGTTTTTGCCGTAACCCACACTTAACGTACAGAGAATGTGTTGAAAATGCATTATTTATTAGTACAACATTTCGAAATATAGGCATGCATAGTAACAAGTACATGGTTGTTTCCATTTAGTAAATCTGACTGAATACAGATGATTTTGGGGTTTGGGTTCTATTCCGTGTACGTTAATTAATATTTGCATGTACATGTTGTCCTCCTCCTCATATAAAGTAGATGTCACAACAACATTTATCATAAATACTTTGAGATCTGAATATGTTTGCTTGCTTTATGTACTTTTGTGAGTTGCACCTTCAGTGTCAGCTTCCTTGTTGTGAATGATACAGTGCTGAAATGCATTTTCTAGCATGCCATTTTCTTTAGATTGAGTTGGTGATTGTAGCCTCAGGCAGATGCAATAAAGTCTAAAGTCACTGCATGTACCGTGAGCGGTATGGACACATGTTAATGTGAGTTCACATCTTTGTGGTTTCACATGAATGGCTTTCATTAAATGGCAGGGCTAATGGTGCAATCCATGATGGCCTGAGCAAATGAAAATGCCCTAAAGAAAAAAATATGCAAGTATGTTAGCATTATAAAACACTTGACACAAGGGCAAGTAAGTCTAACGCTGGACTGGTTTTAACAGAATTCAGTACTTACATACTAGTCATACAAACTTTTTTTTAATTTCTGGTTAAACTATACCTTTAAGATTTGAATGCAATTCAGTGAATGTGCATCAGAGAAGCTTCTTATGTTTTTCAGGGCTGTTTGTCTTTGTCTTGATGCCAAACTGCTAAAAGATATCTAATGTGACCACAGTAAATGTTAGCACACGTCTTAAGATCGGTCTGCAAGGTGGAGACGGGCACTGAAGATTGAGGTCAGTTCATTAGTACATCCTGCCAACATAAAGATGCCCTGGATCATTACAGTCCATTATGTATGGTTACATCATTCCATGTGGTCAGATCTAAGTGCTTCACAGTCCCTGGACAGATGATCTTATCCACTGAAAGTGTCTTCTGCCTATAGGGGGAGTCATTAGTTGGGAAATAGTTTGAGCATACTTCAGAGAACCTAAAAGTCTGAGTTATGAGCATTGAGACATCTATGTTTTCAGACATCTAGACATTCAAAAACCTTACTTACCCCAAGCTTTCGCATGGTATAATATGTAAAGGAGCCAGATTTTCCAAATTAAATGAAAGGTTTCTAAATAAAAGCAAGCACCTTTAGCATTTATACTATATAGCTGTGTTCAGAGTTCTCCTCAGTGTCATCAGGAGCTCTTCACTGTGTCACCCCTGCTATATAATTCATGTTTGCCATTAATATAGATCTAATGCATTCATTTGCAGCTCTGCAGATTGCAGAGTGGAGGAGTGGGGACTTCAGCTGAAATTGGCCAGCTCTGCGGATTCTCATCACTGGGCAAGAGACTGGCGCCATTCCTCAGTCAGCTCTGAAGAGCTCTCCTCATCGCTGAAGACCACAAGGTTGCACCCATGGTCGAGGCCTATCACTCAATCTGCAATAATAGAATAATTGCGTAATTAACAGGGAGGAAAATTGCCCCGGGCGTGAGCGCTCAGTCTACGCCATTAAAGGAGATCATAGGGCCATAATTAGGTCCTCGCCGGCCACTAATTGTCCTGCCGTTATGGCACTGGGGTGTTTCTGTTATTTATAATGAGGGCACACACTCACCCACAGAGCGGGGTCACACTCCAGCACACTCGGGGGTCCGTTTTGGAGAAGGCTACTGTGTGTTTGTAATGGATAGAGAGAAAATGAAAGGGGGAAAGAGAATGAAAACTAAAATATTAAAACAATAAGCTATGAACGAACTGGCCACGTTTTTTCTGAAATGTGAGTTGCTCGATATTATTGCTTTTTTATTGATATTACTGCTTTTATACAACAGCTTTGCAAGCAAGATCTTATTCAAAATCAAAACTAACCATTACAACCCAGGCTTATTGGAAAAAAACGTGCCTGTGGCAACATTGCTGCACATGCTTCATGTTTCGCAACATTTTTCATGTTTCGCAACTGAAGCATGTTCAGTTTTATCCAAAACATATGAATGCAAATCTACCCTAAACCTAACCAATAGTGTTAACCAAAGCAAATGTACGATATAAACACAATTGCTAAAGCAACCATAACATTTAAGCAAGTGCTCTACATTGCAGATGCAATGCTGTTCCGAGTGGAGATGGTTTAGTGATGTAAATGTTAAAATGTATTTGTTTGCAAATTATGCACTATGATAAAAGTGTTTAAGGCATAACATATTATTGTGCAAGGAACTGCGCAAAAAAAGTCTACATTAATTGATAATCTGACTTGTAATCATAATTTGTGCGAATAGGAATAAACACTGGTGGTGTTTTATTGCAATCAGTGTTCATTTTTAGCTGGAAGTAAATTGTATGTATAGTTATTTTATACAACAGTTTGGCAAGCAAGGTATTATTCAAAATCAGACCTAACGGTTTTAACCCAGGCTTATTGGGAAAAAAAAGTGCTATTGGTGACATTGCTGCAAAATGATATTACCTTGCTTTTTGCATGTTTCCAGTTAGTTGTGCTAAAAATTTGCGTTTTTTAAATGCAAATCTGGCTATTTTTTATGGTTGTTGTGTGAATTGCAGCAGTAATAATATGTGTGGTTAATGGCGGTAAATACGTAATTTTCTTTAATCTTAGTCTTTAATCCGTACTATAAGTGCTACACATCGCAAGTATACAATGTTGTACAGGGTGAGCTACAGAGTAATTTTACCAAGTCAGAACAGCAGTAAACTGTATGTATAGGTATTGTTTTGGAGTATGTGTTGACCAATTTATATGTTTATTTTGACAATGAACATTTGTTTAATTAAAACGCCAAGTAGCTTTCTTTCTGCTTAAAATATTCAGTTAATGTGAGACTCTTTCCTCCGTTTGTGCTCTTAAGAGAGAAGCAAATAATGCTTGTTAATTTGTAGCAGCGATGAATGTGCTCTAAATCAAGCTGCAAAAATTGCAGCACAATGCCAATGTACGGTTTACTCTGTAGGGTTTTTGTAGAAGAGATCAAGATGCATTAGGCAAACTCTCTCTGTGTGACTGATTACCTTTTTTGTGAGGAACAGAAATCCAGCTGAAGTGACAATTGGCAGTAGATGTTTGAAAAATGCTTTCAGCAACCATTGTTACACGTCGAGTTAAAATGGCTCTGTCACGTAGGACAAAAGCGAAAGGAGATGGAGGGAGAGCGGAAGAATGAGAGCATGATAATGAAAGGCGAAGATTAGGAGAGGTGTGTAAGAGAAGGAGACAGCATTGTGATGAACCGCAGGTTTGTGCTGTTCTGTTGTCATAAGTGCTGCTCTGCGAGGACTGTGCACGCAGATACTGGTGCATTGCAGTAAAGAATAGAGAGAAGAGAGTTTGTGAGTTGAGGAAAATTTGACAAGCTTTTCATTTACTGTCTCTGTAAATCAACTCATTTCATTTTTCTTTTCTCACACACACACACACATCCACACAGGCTCGCTCTCCCACGTCTGGGCTCAAAGATGTGCCCATTGACCTTTTATGTGAGTTTTTTTTCTTTCTCTGCTGTAAAGAATGAAAATCACTTTGAAATGTAAATGTCACATTCAGCTCTTTTTTTTATTTAATGAAGTGTGGAAAGAGGAAAGAGTCAGAGTTTGAGGTAAATAACACTCCTCAACTTTTAAGAGTTTGTTCTTCATGAAATGTGTTGTAA
Organism: Labeo rohita; assembly: GCF_022985175.1. NCBI lineage: Eukaryota > Metazoa > Chordata > Actinopteri > Cypriniformes > Cyprinidae > Labeo > Labeo rohita. Next base: position 33,737,306 of record NC_066872.1, on the reverse strand, counting down.
CCCTGATTTGACCGGTCTTTAATGCATTTGAGGGGTGAAATGAGATTGAAATGAAACAAATCCATCAGAAACAAAGGACATTTGTGAATAAATTGAAACAGACTTAGTTAAGGCAGAATCTGAACCTTTTCCAGGCCAAAGACCCCTTGATGGATAAAGAAACGGATCAAGGATTCGCTGATACATATTGTGTGAATCTGAGTGTTGCATTTTAAATCTGGCCTATAATGTCATGCATATTTTTCCTATAATACTGTATGAACATACTTTATGATGCTTACATTGCTTAAGGCATTATCAAACTATAATCCAGTGCATCACATTTAAATTTTGCTTAAAAAATGTATTTTATTTTATTTTTCTCTTTATTTCTTGCCACATTTTACTTAAGATGTACTGTTATACTATGTAAAAGGTTTTTTTTATATATATATATATATATATATATGCCTCCTAATTTAAGAGTTGCATTTTATATCTGGCCTATAATGTCATGCATATTTTTCCTATAATATGGTATGAACATACTTTATGATGCTTACATTGCATAAGGTATTATCAAGCTATAATCCAGTGCATCACATTTAAATTTTGCTTAATAAATTTATTTTGTTTTGTTTTGCTTTGCTTTGCTTTAATTTAATTTAATTTAATTTTTATTTTGTTTTGTTTTATTTTATTTTATTTTATTTTATTTTACTTTTTCTCTCCCTCTCCATTTGCTTTTGTCCTTTGCTTTATTTCTTGCCACATTTTACTTAAGATGTACTGTTATACTATGTAAAACGTTATAAATAATATAAATAATAATATAAATATGCCATATATATGCCTCCTAATTTAATATTATAATTTTATTTAAATTATGAGAAAAGATCTACAACAAACAGACTTATAACTTCTGACTTATCAAAAAAAAAAAAAAAAAAAAAGGAACTAAACTAAACTAAACTAAACTAAAATAAAATAAAATGTTGAGCCCATGTTAAACCACTGACAAATATGTAAAAGATTTACATTTCAGACGTTTTGTCTGCACTGGATAATTTTTAGCATGCTGTATTTTCCTTTTTCACAGACAAATAACTTATGAAGATGGGAACCTATTCAAAACTACTGTCTGTGGAATTGTGTTTTTGTACTATGAAGTCTTCCAGTGTGGCAGATATTGCGGCGGTTTAGGGCTGCTTCTGCTGGTCTGCGTGTTTGCTGTAGAAACAGTAAAAGCCTAATTTCATGTCTGGCTGGGCTTTATGTGTGAAACATTATTTAAAATGTGCAAAAGTCCACACAATATATCAACCGGTTTTCTCTCTCCCCCATCATCTGTCCTTTTTATAGCGCCCTCAGCGTCAGCTCTTTCTTTTTCCATTACTTTCCCCCATCTCTCCCTCCTCTTCTTCTCTTTTTTTTCCTCAGCACCCTCATTTTTTTTGTCTCACGAGTTCCTTTAGCACAGCTGATGACAGAATTTGACTAGCTTGCAGTGACCACAAATAGATGTGCTAAACAGCAGAGAAAAGTGTTTTTTTACTAAAACTAAAAAAGCTTTAGGATAAAGTAAGGCTGAAAAACCAAGGTCAAAAATATACTGTATGTGCCTTGTCAGTTTGCTGATTTACAGCATTTTCTCTGTCTAAGGCAAACATATTAGTGAGACCAGGGCTTGTTACATTTATTAATTACAATATTTGTTGTTCATATCTGAATAATGACCACCTTGACTATGTTAGTACATATTTGTTAGTTAATATATTCATTAATTTAGGTATTAGTGCATGAATCATTTATGTATTGACATTGTGAAGTGTTACCGCTTTTTTTGTAGTGGCTCTGTTTTGTGAAGAAATCTCTTATGCTTACCAAAACTGCATTTTTTAAAAATAAAAATACAGTAAAAAGTAATATTGTAAAATATTATTACAATTTAAAATACCTGTTTTCTATTTTATAAAATATAATGTAAAATGTAATTTATTTCTGTGATGCAAAGCTGAATTTCCAGCAATCTTTAGTGTTACATGATCTTTCAGAAATCAGTTTAATATACTGATTTATTGTTCGAGAAACACTTCTTATTATTAACAATGTGGAAAACAGATGTGCTGCTTAACATATGCAAACCAATTTTTACATGCAAACTTTTAAAGTAAAAAACTTTCATAGAAAATCTCACATGATCCAATAATGGCATTTAGTAAATTCCCAGAGAGTCTATTTTCCGTGTTAGTAAAATTGGGAAAAAATTAGTATATTATGCTGCCTGTTTGCTCTGAGCCAGTGTAGAGATTGAGCTAACGTGTTTACGGTGGACTGCATAATCCTGTATAGCGCTTTGTCACATGCCTGCAAGGTCCAGGGACTGATAACCTGAACCGAAGATCTGCAGAGGAGCTGAAGTGTGCTTACAGCCCTTAGCATTTGTTCATCTTTCCTGTCAGAACACAATCTTGTCAAAATTTGCTGCTGTCCTCCTCTTGTCAAATTTTGCTGGTGCCTTACATTTTAAATGTGGAGATAATCCTTGAGGCACTTTTACAAGGATAAAGTAGTGAAATAAAAGAAATAAAAATACAAGCAAGACCTTTTAAAACACAGAAATACAAAGGCGCCGAGTATCCTTGGTTGTTGTACACACACACACACACACAAACACAAAAAACAAGTTTCAAGTGGACCCTTTAAGTCAGGCAGAGCTTTAGAAACAGTCACGACTATCGAAGCCCATTTCTGCCATTGAATAAAAAAATTTTGTTTTTATCTCACAGTTCTGACATTTTTTCCTCGCAATTGCAAGTGTACATCTTGCAATTCAGACTTTTTTTCCTCAGAAATACAAGTTTATATCTTATAATTGTGATTTTTTTTTTTTTATATAACTTGCAATTGCAAATTTATATCAGGCAGTTCTAACTTCATTTCTCAGAAATGCATTTCAATTCTGATTTCATTTTTCAGAATTGCAATTCTGATTTCATTTTTCAGAATTGCAAGTTTATATCTTGTAATTGTGATCATTTTTCAGAATTGCAAGTTTATATTTTGTAATTGTGAATTCACAATTGCAAGTTTTTTCCTCAGAAATGCAATTTTATTTCTGACAATTCTGACTTCATTTCTCTGAATTGCATGTTTATATCTCATAATTGTGGCTTCATTTCTCAGAAATGCGATTTTATATCTCGCAATTCTGACTTTACAACTCACAATTGCGAGTTTATATCACACAATTCTGACTTCATTTCTCAGAAATGCGAGTTTATGCTCGCAATTCTGACTTCTTAACTTGCAATTGCGAGTTTAGGCCTATATCAGGCTATTGTAACTTAATTTCTTTTCTTAGAAATGCACGTTTATATCTCGCAATTTTGAGGAAATGCACAACTGAGTTTATATTGCACAAAATGAAATTCGGAAATACAGAGAGTCAATATAAGGCGATATAAAAAGTTCACAATTTATTTCATTGTGGAAACAAAAAACAGAACTGCAAAATGTAAGATATAAACTGAGAATTGTGTGGGGGAAAAAAGCCAGAATTATGAGATATAAACTCAGAATTCCATGAAAAAAGGCAAAAATGTGAGATATTCTTAATGTTTTTACGAAGTACAAGCTTAAAACAGCAGCTCACCCTTTTAAAGAGGATCATTTGACACTAGAATATATCTCATGTACATTTTTGCCAAATTTAATATTTTCTTAATTTGTTTTGGTAGTTAAATTATCCAGCCACCATCAATCTGCTAAATTTGGCTGCTGGATGAGGTCACGGCGAGGCCACCAGGGGGCGCTTATCCTGCGTGCCGAGTCAGTCTTTATTCCCCATGGTGCCAGCCAGACTATACTGTAAAAAAGATTTATTGTTTTATCATCACGCACATAAAAGCACCATCAGTATGGTGAGTGATGACACTGCAAGCGTCTGTTAAAGCAGCAGAAACACTTGTCAATTATCGTTTGGCCCTTTGTGTAGAGTGCGTGTGATTGTTTACATCTTAATGCCCCAGTTTGCTCTTCATTAAAGCTGAACGCAACAGTTCAAGATGTCAAACAGAACCTCAGGCCTTCACACGTCTCATCGCGCAAAACTGAGACGCAGCTGTGACCGAGCCCCATCCATCCAACCTAACTCGCCCTGCAAACTGTGGCGTCCGTGACTGAGATGGAGGGTTTCATTAAGAATAATTAGATATAGCTGTTTTTGAGGAGCGCGTGGGAGGCAGGAGCGCGTATGTGTGCCGCAGGTTTGAACGCTGGCATTCGCTGGCTCCTATCCTTCTGTGCCATGAGTTTTCCCTTCACACTGATGCACAAGATTCAGATGCCATCTGTGGTCGTTCTTCTGCAGTGTGTACGTGTCTTGCAGATGACAGTGCTGTGTGTAGCTCAGATGTATAGTGGCGATGGATGAGCCGGGTCAGTGCAGAAATAGAATTTGGAACACGTTGCGGCTGTGACTGTATCTTCTGGCTATATTACCATAACAGTAAGCAGAGAGACTCTTAGAAATCAGCCATTAGAAATGAATGCACTTTCGGTTTCTTGGCTTTGAGGCTTTGAAGCACAGATTTGCTTTTATAGGCTTAGATTTAAAGCTTTGGATGAAGAAATGCATTCAAATTAGTCCACATCTGCTGCAACCAGGCTGTTTTTTTTTAGCTTGCTGTTTGACCTGTTCATGTTGTAATACACACAGTATTGATGTTTCAGTCAAACTCTGAAAATATACAACAGTTTGTGCATAGTAACCTTAGTTTTTACAGATACCTTTACTCCACACCCAGCCTTCACTCTTAAAATAAAAAATGCACCATATATACAAACTATGATAATCTAAACAAAGATTAAACTGGTATATGATCATTTCAGGATTTGTTTAAAAAATTTTGATCAGCTTTTACACAAATTATAATTGTCCTTTAGTTCCACAGGGAGTTTTATCAAAAAGTGTACTTAAAAATGTATGTAAATACCACTTTAGAACAGAATATTATTATTGTACATAATTAAAAATCTTTAATTTTGTCTAAAGGTTTTGTAGTGTGTTTAAGATACATAAATGTATAACATTGCTGTTTTATTATAAAAATATTCAAATGTCATTTTCACCACAAAATAAATGATAATTTGAAAATGTGGTGGATATTTTTGTAAATTGGTTTTTCAGTGGAAAAAAATCTAGAAAAAAGATAATTCAGCTTTACTATCACAGAAATGAATTACATTTTATTAAATGAATTATGTATATTTTGTAATAGAAAAATATTTTAAATTGTCATCGTATTTCAAAAAAATGACTGTTTCTAAAGCATAAAAATATATAGATTTTTTTCAAAAATGTGTATGTATATCCACTGTTAAACTTTTTTTGGTATATAATTGAAATGTATAATTTCTTATATAATATAATAAAATAAATTATAATTAATAATATAATAAAATATACAGTGATAAAGTATAATAAAATATATACAAATATAAAATATAAATTTTAAAATTATATGCCAAATATACCACAATTATCACAATTTATAATAAAATACACAACAGTAAAATATAATAATAAAAAAAAATGGTATATATTTAAATTATATACCATATTTTAAAATTATATACAAAATATACCATAATTATCACAGCTAATTTTACTTTACTAATATTTTCATGTGACCAAAAATGTTTTAAATATTAAAACTCTTTTTATAGTATACAAACGTGAAATTTGAAGTAATCTTAAGTCTTAAAATAGTGCTGGGCAATGATTAATCGTGATTAATCTCATCCAAAATAAAGGTTTTTGTTTATAGAATATACGTGCATGTACTGTGTATATTTATTATGTGTATACATAAAGACACACACATGCAGTATATATTTTGAAAATATTTACATGTATTTACATGTATTTATATTTGTATAATTTATATTATATATAAATTTATTTAATATATAAACATGACATTTTTCTTAAATATATACATGCATGTGTGTATTTATATATACATAATAAATATACACGGTACACACACACATATATTTTGTACACAAACTTTTATTTTGGATGCGATTAATCGCGATTAATCATTGTCTAGCACTACTTTTAAAGTAAAGTGATCTCAAAGACATTGAGTTTCTGTGCAAGAAAAAAGTTGCAAGATCAAGAGATTGTTTTTTTTTTTTTTTTTCATCTAGAGAGCCTAAATGTGATGATGAAATCTCTCAGAAGCAGCATCACAATAAATCAGCGCAGGCTCTCCATCCTGGCACTCAGCATACTATTCTCAAATCAAATCAGCTTCATGAGGATCCTATGAGAGGCCATAGAGTTACCACAGCAATGGAATAGCATCTTATGTGGGTGACTGCAGTCGTGTGTCTAGCCTGTCAAAGCAAGAAAGCGATATTTTCTTTTCTCTGCCTGTGACTCCTTTTCATCAAATCCAATGTTTACCATCATTTAATCACTCTATCCGTGTACCAGCAGATAATGGAATAAAGATGAGCCATGGTATCATCAACATGTCTAAATCATTAAATCATACAAATTTGTGTGTCTGACTGCCTTCTGTGCTGGCATGTAATTACAATCAAAAAGTCTGAATGACGCTCGCCTTTTTCCCTTCTGCCGCACAGCCTCTAACAGTTTGTTAAAATTCAGCATGTTTTCTTTGTGTAGGCATATTGTCCTCCTCAACCAGTTCAGTTTTAGCACTATTTGTCATCACATTCAATCAAAGATAATAATTTGACAATAAACCATTGCAAGCCCCATCAGCTGACCACTAATTTGAATATCAAGGGTGGACGTGTCTACAACCCAGTGTTCAATATTTGTTGCCATTATGTAGGTGTGCAAGTGAAATGTTGTCAGAATGACTCATCAAAGTCGGCCCACTAGCTAGATTGTCATCGTTTATCTGGCCTATGAATGAATGTGGGCAGCAAAATAAGCCATTCTGCCTATAAAATGATTGTTAAACCACACAATCTCTCCCCAGCATACAGTACTACGATAATAGCCCATAGGCATTGCTGAAGCATGTCTTTCATTTCAACCCCCATAGAAATCTGCAATTAAGCTGTCCCCTAAAATGGTGCATTTCTGTGATCTCTCCTCACATTTGCCAAAAACAGTGGGTGCAGAAAGATATCTGAGGTCATTTTGACTCTGAATCTTAACTTCCCAGTCATTTATATCATTGGAGTTTGTTACATTAAGTATTATATTTCATCAAAGTGGTTGACCGGTGACATAGGGAGGTAATGTTCGTCAGTCTCTTATCTGAATGCTGTCTTTTTCAAGTTAAATCTTACTAAAGTTCAACCAAATACTGATGTACTGATATCTGCTTAACAAATGCAATGACTCCTTTTCTTTTACCTCAATAAGCATTGAAATTATTCAACTATATACTGTATGCACATGTATAAAGTTTGATGTTGATGCTGCAGTCGCACGTTAATACTAGTTGTCATAGTAGTGGCACTAATGTGCAATGATTCAATTAGTTTAAATCAGTTGTAATAAGTTATTACAACAATATTATGTCTTCATTAATAAAACAGCAATATTTTTTTCAGTTTCAATAACGTAGTAGTAGCCAATTATTATTTTTTAAAGCATGCTTTATGAAAACACTTAAATTCAAAGCATATTTTCAAATGTTTAGTAATATTACCTAATATTCAAAGTCAGTTAAATTAATGAAAACAAAATTATCACATTAATGCCTTAATGACTTTTTACATTAAGGTAAATTTAATTGACAAACGTCAATTTAGTTGCTTTTGATTAGGATAATGATATGTTTATTTAAAGCGTTTTACATGAGATAGATGTATTAAGACTTGTATGGCTTAATATAATGTAAATGAAGTCTCATACTGAAATATGAAGTAGAAAACCCATGAAAAATTTTACATTGTTGTCCACATATTTTGGACTATGGGGGTGCCGTTATTTCAATGACGTCAAATGGTCGCACTCGGTGAGTTACTGGCGCTACCTGTTGCTATTTTTACCGCAACACAAATCGGAAAATAAAATACTGATGTGATGCCACATTGTGCAGCTTTTGGTTGTAATTTTTAGTTGAAGGGCAACAAGAGAAGCTATGCAAGTCTTCCATGCTTTTCCTAGTGATAAGAAGAGGAGAAAAGAATGGGAAGACGCATATGAATGAATAAAACTTCCTAAAGACCACATCTTTGTTCTCTCCACTTTAGCCTTGATGCCTTTGAGGCTTTTAATAGACCACAGCTACTGAAAGAGCTTACAAACGGCAGACAAGAAATGCTAGATGTCATCCTGGCAGGATGTAAACGTCATGTCGAAGTTTGTCATGCGCAGCAACTTGAAGGAGTTTCTTAGCATGGATTTCACTTGATATCTGGGGCCGTTCAGACTCCTTGTGGGGAAAAATCAATGGTACGGCATTTGGTTTAAGCCTACACCTATATCCATCACCACCTGTAAGCTCTTTCAGTAGCTGTGGTCATTGTATCAGTATTTTATTTTCTCAGTTGTGTTGTGGTAAAAATGGCAACAGGTTGCGCCTCTAGCGCACAGAGTGCAACCTTTTCACATTATCGAAATAATGGCGCCCCTCATAGTCCAAAATATGTATATATGTATAAAATATGTATAAATAACGTAAATCTTTAATGAGTTTTCTTTTACATATTTTAGTAAGAGACATTTACGTTATATTAAGCCATACAAGTCTTAATACCTGGGTTTCCTTTAACACATGGTGAATTCCTGCTAAAATGCAATGTCATTATGCGTTGACAATGGTGTTGAGATACAGCCACATTATTGAAAATAAAGAACTACCATTTTTTTGCAGAAATTCTTCCTCTGTGACTGCACCTTTAAGCTAGTATTGGTGTCGCTAGAATTAATGGACTCTATTAGTCTCCTAGTATTTATAACTGTGTTGCTGCTTTAGATGAAGGTGCTTCCAGTAAGTTCCAGCGGCTGTTGTTTTCTTCCGTTTGGGAGAGTGATGGCTTGAGATGTTGTAAATTAGTTCACTAATCACAAACAGATTAGCTGCTCTCATATTACTCCCTCCCACTCCCACTCATCTTGATTATTATGCCTGAGCTTTAATAGAATCTCTAAAACTCACCTAATTGAGAAAGAGAGATGAAGATATGCGAAGAGTGGGAGACGTGAGTTCAAAAAATTAGATTTAATCTCTCAATTACTCTGCGATAATTTGTTTGTCCGTGCGCATATTGTTAACACCTGTTGCTGTTTTGTTTAAATTCAATTTCAAATTGAACTTTTATCGCTTGCTGTATAGGCTCATTCGTATAGCAGTACTGCTAATTGTGTTGATAAAAGTTTGGTTTGCAGTCTTGTTTTATGCAGGCATCCCACTAGCCAATATTTCAGCGTATTTTCTTCATTTACGTAATCATAAGGAGTTGGTGTGAGCAGCTGGGTGGGTGTTAACAGCTTCTTTGACTGAACTCTCTTCAGAGTTAATGGCCTTATTGGCCCACAGACAACATCCAGCAAGTTTCAAAGTATCGGAGGCAGTCGATGCTTTGCATCCTGCTCAGATCTGATGCAAACTTTTTCCAGTCACAAAGCCATTGCAAACACTGCCTGTTATTCATGTTGTTTGTGTAACCTGGGGTTCTCCTACACTTACTGTAAATAACTCATCGAATAAGAAAGCAAAGACAAAACAGTTTATTTAAGGGATAGTTCACCCAAAAATGAAAATTCTGTCATTAATTACTCAACCTCATGTCATTCCAACCCATAAGACCTTACACAAATTAAGATATATTTGATAAAATTCGAGAGCTTTCTGACCCTGCATTAGCAGCAACACAACTGACACGGTCGAGACCCAGAAGGACATCATTAATATAGTTCATGTGACATCAGTGGTTCAACCGTAATGTTATGAAGCTATGGGAATACTTTTTGTTCGTTCATAAGAGTACATGATGCATAAAGCCCTGAAATATTGCTTGTGTGACAGGAGATGGCCAGATTTCAGTAAAAATAGTCAGTAGGTGTTATGAAAATAGTGTTTTTTGTCAGTTAATTACATGATATACTGTCAGAGATATGGTTAGGAAAGAAGGGCACCATGGGAATCACTTTACTAAATCAGAAGTGGTACTTTCAATGTGTTTCATACTTTCAGAGCTCTTCTGTCATCTAGTTTACTCATAATAAGCACTGCGGATCTGTTCCTTACTCGGTGCGTCCTGGAGAACTGTTGACCTTCATTGCATTGTGGGATTTAGATGGCCAGCCATTTATCAAGTGCAGGTCTGACTGAAAGTGCCTTTCACAGTGCCAGCACAAAAAAAAATCCCATAATGCAGACTGATGGAGAGGGAAAATGCATGGGCTGCGCACATTTTTAGTCCTTAAACTAGATTTTGCTTTTATTTGCTCTGTTGCATCGTCTTTTTGGTACCTCAGGGAATTTCCACAACAAAATTAGCCTAAATGCAGAGAGAAGTTTATGGCAAACTTCTTCCACTCACTCGCTCGCTTACTTTTTCCCTGTCTGTAATAAATCGCCAGAGGTCTGCACATCCGAGATTTATCGCTTTCCCTCATCGCCTGCTTATAAACCGAATATGAGTGACACAATCTAATATTCAGCACTTAAATGATGAATAATGTCAGACAACAACAAGCGGAGGGTACCGAAGCCTCTGAATATTAAACGCCCAAACTCAATTTGGATCCGAAGGGAAATGAGTCGTTAATGGGGAGAGAGAGGCATGCTGTCGTCTCGGTATGAGATTTCAGGTTTGTTCCATCAATCCAGACGCCCAGCCAGGTAATGGCACTGTGGCCACAGAGTGGCAGCTTATCTGCCCTGTCATTAGGGCCTTAAGTGGCGGCCCCTAGTGTCACTGCTTGTCTATCAGGAGCTATTTGGGGAACAGGGGTTTCCTATTAAAGGCCTGGAGGTTAAGAGAGAAGTAATGGCCTCTAGAAATGCTGATAGAGCAGCAGAGGAAGAGTGATTTTTGGAATTCATCCTATAACGGACTCTTAGTATACCACCACCTCTTCACAATCTCTCCAAGGGATGAGGAGATAAAGCATCAACAGTCCAGCAGCAGTAATTTTTCTGTTTTGCTTGCTGACGTGAATGAGTTTTGCCAAGGACTTCCTCATCCAGATCAGATTTCAGGTCTGCTAGCTAATTACCCAGACTCACTTTTGCATTGGGTCTGATAAGGGAATGAAAGCTAGAACAGCAGACCAGAAACAACAGAGACAAGGTTTGATTAGCTAAATTAGTGTACTTTATCTTCTTATTGTTTTCATAGGTCTGACTCTTTTATTTAGTAATCTAGAAGACCGATAACAACGCTCCCTTTGATTCTTTTGCTTCAGTGCTGTAATTTGATTTCTTTTAAGTCTACATGAAACAGCAGTTTTTGCTCCTGTAATGCGTTTGTTTTCACTGGTTCCAACAAATAAATATATCCATTTTAATTTACTTTTATTTTGTATTTATATTTGTAAAAGTTAAAGTTAACAGTTCATATATATATTTATAACTTTATATCTCCCTTTTCAGACATTATAACTCAAAATTGTTAATATCTCCCAATTCTGAATTTTTCTTGCAACTGCGTGTTTATATCCCACAGTTATGACTTTATGACTGCCCATTGCGAGTTTCAAAATTCTGAGAAAAAAAGTCAGAATTAAGTTTATATCTTGCAATTCTAACTTTATTTCTCACAACTGCGAGTTTATATCCCACAATTATGACTTTATATCCCACAATTATGACTTCATAACTCAAAATTGTTTATATCTCCCATTTCTGACTTTTTCTCGCAACTGCATGTTTAAATCCTGCAATTCTGAATTTATTTCTTGCTATTCTGACTTTATAACTCAAAATTGTAAGTTTGTACCTCCCAATTCTGACTTTTTCTTGCAATTGCAAGTTTATATCCTGCAATTCTGACTTTATATCACAATATTTTGACTGTATAAAATTGTGAGTTTATATCTCGTAATTCTGAATTTATTTTGCAATTGCACTTTTATATCCCACAGTTCTGGCTTTATAACTGGCCATTGCGAGTTTATATCATTTTGAGAAAAAAAAGGTCAGAATTGAGTTATCTCGCAATTGAGTTTTTATCCCACAATTCTGACTTTATATTTTGCTATTCAAAGTTTATAACTCAAAATGGTTTATATCTCCCAATTCTGACTTTTTCTCACAACTGCATCCTGCAATTCTGACTTTATATCTCGTTATTCTGACTTTATATCTCAAGATTGTGAGTTTGTATCTCCCAATTCTGAATTTATTTTGCTATTGCACATTTATGTCCTGCAATTCTGACTTTATATTTTGCTATTCAGAGTGTATAACTCAAAATTGTTTATATCTTCCAATTCTGACTTTTTCTTGCAATTGCACGTTTATATCCTGCAATTCTGACTTTATAACTCACTATTCAGACTTTATAACTCAAAATCGTGAGTTTATATCTCCCAATTTTGACTTTTTCTCACAATTGCACATTTATATCTTTCAATTCTGACATTATAACTCACAATTAGGAGTTTATATCTCACAAGTCTGAGAAAAAAGTCAGAATTGTGAGATAAAAAGTCGCAATTACCTTTTAAAAAAAAAAAAAAAAAATCAGTGGTGGAAATACGTTTCCATATTAAACTGATCAAATGCTGTTCTTTTAAGCATTATATTTTTCAAATAATCCTGGAAAAAAAAAATTTGAACAGTTATTGTATTGTATTGTATCTTTTTTTTTTTTTTTTTTTTCCCACAGAGAACCAAATGATTAAGCACTGGCCCAATAAAACAAGTGACAGTTCCATCAACTGTCCCAAAAACTGTCAGCTACTGCCATTGCAATAAATGGGAATACTAACAGATAGCTTTCTCAAAATATTACAGACCTTCTTGGTTGTTCATCAAGAGCAGGTTGTATACTGTAGTTTTTTATTAATTTTTTGTCATCACTATTTATTTTTCATCACCGACTAAACTACTTTAAGGAGATGCTAATTTGTCTAGACAAAATTATTCTCTTGAACCTGTGGAGTAAAGTGACGTGGGGGTTGGCGAGGTTCAGTGCATTAGCTCGATGGCCTGCTCATTGCTCATCCATTGAGAATATCACCACGCTCTGACACTGTCAACACTGTCGATTTAGTATCCTCACACACCCCACACCATCACTTGCTTTTCATATCCCTCTGTTTGCTTCTCTCTTGTCCTCCCCTTTCAGTAGTAATTAGTGTTTCCGTCACATTGCCGCGAGCTGATTGGACCTGATGTCACTGCGCTGGCTGCATGAAATGTGGGGTAGAAATAGAGAAAAGCAATAGGTTGCCTCCCATAGCGATCAATGCTCAATCACCAGAGAGCATTTTTCTTCTGTCACGCCATCTTTTTTTCTCTCTCAATGTCTCTGTCATCTTTTCTTTTTCCATGATTCTACACATGATTAAGGCCTTTGGGCAATTATGATTCATCTCAGAGTAGATGGGAAAAGAAGTATCAAGATCAATCTTCTATAAGCTCCCTCATTCAAAGTGTATTGTCAAACCTTTTGTGTAAAAGCAACATTTTTTTCTTTATTATCTGTTAGACGTTGAGCATTGTAACACCCATATATTATATTTTGGTCTAAAGCTTACAGTCTGTTGTTTGATGCGAGCTTTTATTGATTGCCTGATCTGACATTTGTTTTACTGCGAGATCCTGCTCTTTTTTTTTTTTTTTTTTTTAAGATGTGAAGCTGGAAGATAAATCAAACAGTTTGGATGAAGACCAGATATTCATTCTCTGCAAAAACAGGATATTAAAATGCCCCCTGCATGAATCTCAAGAAAGATTGTCTTGTAGGAAAAAAAAGCATTTTCTCTCTTTGCATCTAGAAAATGATACTGTCGGTTTCAAAAACACATTTAAAGGCTTTTGGATCCTGTATATTTTTAATTAAGTTTACATTTGCCATTCTCTTTTAAATTGGTGAAAGTTTATGAGCAACATTTTAGCTTTGTGTTCCTCTAAAATGGTCTCTGTTCCCAGTGAAGACATTCTCATAACAAGCAATAACCCTGATGTTATAGACGCCTCCAATAATGCCCTCTTGTCCCCCATCTACTCTGAGATTCAATTCAGTTTCAGTATACAGTTTATGGATTGTGCACAGGCCTTTGTGTACATGCCCTACATGTGTGTGATGTGGAATGTGTGTGTATATGGGACAATTTGTCAATGTGGCTGTTGTGGGGCACAATAGCTCAGGTCCAAATCGTTTAAGCGAGGCAGGTTTTTGGATCATTAACCTAGCTGGATAATGCTTTAGCGTTCATTACATTGGAATGGGCCTGCATAGACACAGGGCTCATTAAAAAAAAGATAATTGAGAGAGACGTGACAATAAGAAACCATACCATTGTTGTTGAAAAATGTAGGTAATTTTTTTAAAAATAGAAAAAATACTGTATTTCATCTTGTTTCTATTAATTTTGTATATTAAAATATGTTTATGACTTTAAATATATATTTTAAAGCTTCCTAATATTTTATTGTGATTGTTTTTCTTGCTGTGGGACTTTTCCCATTATATTAAAACAATTACTCATTGTAGACGTTTTAAATTAGTCCTTAGTGTCATGCAATCATGCTTGTTTTTTTTGTTTGTTTTTTTTTCTTGTATCGTTTACAAATTGAAAATCTCAGTGAGTAAATGTTTGTGTGCTTCTGATGATGTTAGGTTCAGTGGTCCATGAATAGTTTGCAAATAAATGGGAAATATGATAGCAAGAAAAATAATATTAGCTACGGGGTGTGAGCAAGGGGGACAAGATAAACGATATAATCCCTTTAAAATTGACAATCATACTATATGTTGCTGCAGCAACACATTTACTTTTTATTATATTAAAGCATTTTTTTGGATTTGTATGAAATGTGAAAAAGTGTGAATTGAAAAATGTTCTTAGGTGTCAGATCAGACTTACCACTTAATCGCAAGTTCATCATAATTTGGTCAGGTTACACTTGATCTTTTTTAATTACTGGATTCGGCCAGTAACTATGGAAGCCCATTTCCGCCACTGAATAAAAAATTTAAAAAGCTAATTGTAACATTTTATCTCACAATTCTGACTTTTACCCGCAATTCAAGTTTACATCTCACAGTTCTGACTTTTTTCTCAGAACTGTGAGTTAAAAACACGCAATTAGGAATTATTATAAAGTCAGAATTTTAACTCTGAATTCTGAGAAATTAAGTCAGTATTGAGTGATATTAACTTGTAATTGCAACTTATAAAGTCAGAATTGCGAGATACAAACTCAAAAAATTATTTTGACTTTTTTTCAGAATTGTGAGATATAAAGTCGCAATTCTGACTTATAAAGTCGCAATATAAAGATATAAAGTCGCAATTCTGAGAAATAAGTCGCTATTCTTAGAAATAAACTCACAATTCTCAGTTTATATCTCAATTCTCAATTGTTATAAAGTCAAAATTGTGAGATATAAACTCATGATTCTGAGTTTATATCTTGCAATTGTGACTTTTTTTCTTAGAATTGCGAGTTAATATCTCAAAATCCTGACTTTATAACACGCAATTGCGAGTTAAGTCAGAATTGTGAGATATAAACTCACATTTCTGGTAACATCCGTCTTTTTCCCCTCAAAACTGGACTTTATAACATGCAGTTGTGAGTTTATCTCACAATTTGGAGTAATAAACGTCAGATTTGCAAGTTTTTGTCTCACAATTCTAACTATTGCTTGCAATTTTTAGTTTATATCACGGAATTCTGAAAAAAAGTAAGAATTGCAAGTTTTTATCTCACAATTCTAACTTTATTTCTTGCAATTTTTAGTTTATGTCACGGAATTCTGTGAAAAAAGTCAGATTTGCACGTTTTTATCTCACAATTCTGACTTTATTTCTCGCAATTGTGAGTCTGTATCACGCAATTCTGAGGAAAAAGTCAGAATTGTGAGTTTTTATCTTGCAATTCTGACTTCATTTTTCGCAATTGTGAGTTTATATCACGCAATTCTGAAAAAAAGTAAGAATTGCAAGTTTTTATCACCCATTTCTGAGATAAAAAGTCGCAATAACTTTTTTTGTTTCATTCAATGGTGGAAACGGACTGTCATAAGTAACACACAATGTTTGGGTGAAATATTTTGGACAAAACTGTAAGTAGAAATGAAATAATGTAGTGTTTTAGAACAAAGAATATCTGAGCTTAAAAGACAGAAGAAGATATAAAATGCAATAAATGACAAATAACAAAAACAGAGCGAATAAAGACAGATAGCTGTTATTGTAACATTGTCTTCTCATGTACCAGTCAAGGTCTCCTCCAGTTTCCTTGTTAATCAATTTAGTAGCATGTGATGTCATTGGCCATCCCACTAATTAGGCCAGTGAGTGGTTCGACACTGATCTCAATTGTCAGAATGTAAATATCTCCCGTTTCCATGACGAGAAGTGCCTCAGTCATACAGCAATGCAATTATGCGATGGGCCGCCGAATGTGCTCTGTTAGGAGACCAATTAGCTTATCTCCATGTCCATTCAGTCTTTGTTTTGATACCACATTACAGCATCTCCATTTGCATTGATGAGGGGCTTGTCAGAGGAATGGGAGTTTAATGCGAGATGGATTTTTTTCTTTCTTGGTTGAGTGGAATAGATGTCATTAATTAGAATAAAGGCTGTGACAAGAGGATTTAATTTTATAATTTATTTCTAAAAATAGCAAATCCTGCTTTTAAGGAATGCAGCTATGGTCATGCAATATCTAGACCAGGGTTTTTTCAAAGACTTAGTGGTCCTACCCTCAGCTATTTGTTCTCTAGTGTTATTTTATCAAAATGTTGTATTTTCACTGCTGAATATTTCACAAATAATGATCAACAGCTTTCAATTCAATCTGACAGGCGCAGTTGGCAATATGTCATACATGGGCGAGGGGGAAACAATCCCATTAGACTGAATTGACTTACTGTTCCCACTGTATGACATCTGTCAGTGGTGGGTGAATTGAGAAAATATACCAGCTATAAATATTTCTTATATATTTGTCTCTATGACAACAGAATTACTTTTCTTTGCAAATTTGTGACAAACAAAAGGTCACTGTGCCACTCAAGATGAGCAGGTGAAACTGCAACTCCCGAACATTTTGAATTATATATGAATTAAAGACTTATTTATTTGTAGTTTTTTTTTTTTTTTTGTGGAAGCCTATTTCTGCCTCAGGGTAAAAAAAAGTGAGTATTTATGAGAAAAAGTAAAAAATAAATAAATAATTCACATAATAAAGTCACATTGTGAGAAATACAGTTTCATTTAGGAGATAGGAAGTCACTATCATGAGAAATAAAGTCAAAAATGTACAACATAAAGGTTGTGTGTGTGTTATTTTATAAATATTAATATTATTTTACTATTTATATACCATTGTAGTATTTATTAAAAATGAATGAGTTTTTTTAGTTTTTATAATATTAGTTTTTATTCTTAATTTTATATATCATTTGTTTTTAGCAATTTTAGTTTTTAATAATTATGATTCTGTCATTTTTACAGTTTAATTCTTTAATTTAATTTTAGTACTTCAATTTGAGAAATGGTAAAAACAAAAAAATAATTTTCTAATTTAATTCGTTTTTTATTTTAAATTTTTGTGTTTAGTAATTTTAGTTTTTAGTAATTATGATTGTCATTTTTATAGTTTTTTTTTTATTTCTAAATAACTTTAATTTGAATTTTTATTTATTTATTTTTTTTCCTGTTTTAGTAATTTTAGTACTTCAACTTTTTAACTTGTTTATTTTAGTTAGCTGCAGGCAACATTTTCAATCATTATTTCTAGCTTTTGTTTGTTTTTTATTTTAAATATTCATTTTCAATATTTTACTACTTATTTTATTTCAGCTTTATTTAAATTAAAAGTTTATAATTTTAATTTTAGTTAACAGTAAGAACACTGTTAAAATCACTTGGAAAAAAATAGTCCAACCACCATAGAACTCAACATATGCATATGCAAATCTTTTTTCTCTTAAACTGCGTCATTTCACTTCAATAGAAGGAACTTCACCAACATGTTGACAATAACAATTTTTGTTCCACTGGTGGATGGTTATTTATTTATTTGTGGTTGTGAATGACAGTGTGTGAAGGGTGAGTTTATTCTGTGTTCACTCAGATTCTGCTGTATTATTAGAGGGCTTTTGAGTTTCTCTCACTTTGCATCAGCTGAATGATGTTTTTCAAGGTTGACTTCAGGCTGCTGTGGTCAAGACATAATTTAAATGTACTATCAGCAAGCCTCTGCCCCCAAGCCCCAGCGGCCACAAATACTCGGCTTTAAACGAATTGGACTCCACCATCTCTGGAGTCTGCTGTTATCAAGTCATTTCACAGGCCATTTCCTAATTGCCATCTGAAGCCCATTCAAGCGTGCAGGTGCTCTGAAGAACACTTTAGCATTCAGGGTTTTCAAGTTCTGCTCTCATTTTTCGAAAGCAAAACGGTGGAATGGATTTCCGCCAAATTGGAACACGTTGAATAAACACGTTGCTCTGCAAAGAGGCTTCAGTACAAGTAAATACAGACAGCTATTTAATGAACAGCACATAATCGTTAATTCAAGCTTGGTTTCTGTGCATTAGGGCTGATGTATGTTGTGAATCTTTTGGTTATAGTAGGTTGACCCTTTGAAATCTTACCTGTTGTACCTTTTGTATTACAAGTTGAATGTGTTTTGCAATAGATCTGATTCTGCTAGACAGCAGTGACCTTTTTTCCTCTCAAAGTCAGCTGTCAACTACCCAGAGGTCACAGTCTGTAATCTGAGTGCTGACCGTCACCTCTCTGGTCCAAGGCTTTGGGTTGCAGACATTTTCGTCTCCCACCTTCTGCTCCAAACCCCTAGAAACAACCATATGGGGTCTTGACTCTCGGCCCATGACTCATGACTCGCCAAGCAACAGATGGACACTTCCTAGAATATACAGCAACAGCTTCAACTCACTCTAGTGAACATAACATGTCTTATTCGCCCTGAACCTAGAGTCAGATATGGTACAGTGCATGTCTAGCAATCACCTACACCACAAAAGATTTTACAGTACAAATATCATGTTTTCTACTAAATGTATTAAAATTATTCATTAAAATTAAAACAAGAAAATGTCTTATATACAGATTCAGTGGCTCAGGAGATAAAGTGTGTTTTAAACATGTCCTAAGTTCATATCTTGCTATTGCGTACATTGAGTTTTCATTATATCGAACAAATTGCCCCAGTGCCATCTTTTAGTGTGAACACCACACTGCAGTGGTTTAAACGCATGTTAGTTGTGGACAAGGCTGTGGTAGAATTATGTGTTTAAATCCCACTCTTGCAAATGGTAAATTGTTGACAGTATATCCAACAAAGTGGCCTAAATGCAATCACTTGTTGTGAAAGCTGTGATGGTACAGTGGCTTAAACATACGTTGGTTGTGGACAAGGTTGCGATGGGATTATGGGTTTAAATCCTATTCTTGCATGTTAAATGGTTGTTATTATATTCAGCATGTGTCTCCAAATGCCATTTCTCAGTATAAAATCCATAATGCTGCAGTGTCTACGCATCTGTTAACCGCAGACAAAGTCTATGATGGAGTTATGGGTTCATATCTCACTCGTGCATATATGTAACAAAACCAGTCTTAAGTAGCACCGGTATATTTGTAACAATAGCCAAAAATACATGGTGTGGGTCAAAAATATCGATTTTTTTTTTTTTCTTTTTTTAATGCCAAAAATCATTGTTATTAAGTACAGATCATGTTCCATGAGCATATTTTGTAAATTTCCTACCATAAAAATATAAAAACTTAATGTTAATATGCATTGCTGATAACTTAATTTGGACGCAGTTTTCTCAGTATTTTTACTTTTTTTGCATCCTTAGATTCCAGATTTTCAAATAGTTGTATTTCGGCCAAATATTATCCTATTATTATTTTTTTTTTAAAGATCTATTTTTTGGAATTTTTTTTGCGATAGGACAGATCAGAGCTGACAGGAATTGAAGTGGGAGAGAGCAAGAGGGGGTGGGATTGGAAAAGGTCCTCAAGTCAGGATTCGAACACAGGACACCCAGAGCGCAACGCCACTGTATGTCGGCGCGCTGTCCACAAGGCTATCGGCGCTGACAAATATCCTATTTTAAAAAATCATACATCGATGCTTATTAATTTAGCTTTCAGAGAATGTACAAATCTCAAAGAATTGAACTTTTTTTTTGTCCAGGGTCACATATTAAGTTGTTGTCATTATATTCAGCATGAAAGCCACAGAGGTACAGTGGCTGAGCACTAGGGGTGTGACGATAAATCGACTGAATCGATTCTGAGCTTAGTTTTTAATAGCAGATGGCACTGCGTGCTTAAGAAACAGCTTTAGAAACATACACGCCACTTGAACATTAAATAATCATTCATAAAATTCAAAAAGGTTGAAGCAAATTTAATGATAAAGCATTAAAACCGAGGTGCAAGTACATTTAACCACTTAAATTATTCAGTTGAATGCACAAGCGTTTATCTGAGTGTGCGGTTAAAAACTAGCCTAGAGCGCCATATCTGCTGTTAAAAACTAAGCTCAGACTCGATTCCAGAGAGAATTGCGATGCATTTGGAAAATCACACCCCTAGTTAGCAAAAGTTAGTTGTGGACGAGGCTTCAACAGGATTATGGGTTCATATCCCATTCTTGCATATGTTAAATTGCTGTCATTACATCCAACAAAGTGCCCCAAATGCCATCATTTGGTGTAAAACCCATGATGGTGCAGTGGCTAAACACCAGCTGTAGACAAAGTTATGAGGAAGTCATGGGTTCAATTCCAGATTACATTACATTTTTTTTGTGGGTGCATTTTTCCAATTTTTTTTTTCTCTCCTTTGACAGGGCAGTGGAGATATGACAAGAAGTGAATAGAACAGAGAGAGGGGGGAAGGATCAGGAAAGGTCCAAGAGGCAGGATTTGATCTTGGGACACCTGAGACACAACTGCATCATATGGCAGCGCACTACCCACAAGGCTACCGATGTCGAAGCATGCATTACATTTTTGTTATTATATCCAACAAAGTTCCCCAAATGCAATAATTGTGTAAGCCATAATGGTGCAGTAGCTTAACGCACATCTTTTGCAGACACAGTTATGACAGAGTAATCCCACTATTGTCATTATATCCAACAAAATGCTCCAAATGCCATCACTCAGTGTGAAGTCCATGATGGTACAGTGGCTAAACACACCCCAGTGGTGAGCAAGATTATGATGGGATCATAGGTTCAAATCCCATTCTTGCATACATTAACTAAATGTCATTATATCTAACAAAGTGCCCCAAATGATATCACTCAGCGTAAAAGCCATGATGGTGCAGTGGCTAAGCACACCCCAGTGACAGACAAAGTTATGATGGAGTAGTGGGTTCAGTTCCACACTTTTGCATATATTAAATTGTCATCATATCCAACAAAGTACCCCAAATGCCGCCACCACTCAGCGTGAAAGCCATGATGGTGCAGTGGCTGAACACACGTTAGTCGTGTACATACTTGTGAAGGAGTTGTGGGTTCAAACCTCAGCTCAGTGTTAACTTGTAAAATGTAATTGATTTATTGTAAAATCTCAAGTTACATACAAGTAAATACAGGTAAAAGTTCCTGCACACATTCAAACAAGAGATCTGTGGCTCAGAGGTAAAAGCACTGCCTTGTGGTTTCAGAGGTTGCTGGTTCAAATCCCAGCACAGTGTGTTCAAAATTTACCTGGTTTATTGTAAGAATGACAGGGTGAATAGTGAAATATAAGTTCCAGCACATGTTCACACAAGAGATCTGTGGCTCAGAGATTAGAGCACTGCCTCACAGTTTCAGAGGTTGCTGGTTCGATTCCAGCCAGATCTCTGCGATATGAACGGTCTGGCATGAGCGACAAGGTACGGTGGATCAGGGCGATGTGAGTGTTGTGGGAGTGAAGGGGCAGGAACCTGAATCGGGTTCCTCCTGAGCTCCCGCACGATGTCCAGCAGGGGTTATGCTTCTTTATAGAAGAAAAAATATTGTATTAATAAAAAAAAAAAAAAAAAAAAAAAAAACAAGAAAAAAAAAAAAAGAAAAAAAAAAAAAATACTTACCTAATACTTACCTCTCTGTGAGCAGATGGCCATCATTACAGTCAAGGTCTGTCCACACGTCTCAGAACTCTGGGATGAAAAAAAACACTTCTATTAAAAGAAAACACAACAAAAAATCACAAGTTGTTAAATCTTACCTGTCCACAAGGTGGTGTCCATCATTACAGTCAAGGTCTGTCCACACGTCCCAGAACTCTGGGATGAAAAAAACAATTGTATTAAAAGAAAACACAACAGAAAATCACAAGTTGTTAAGTCTTACCTGTCCACAAGGAGGTGTCCATCATTACAGTCAAGGTCTGTCCACACATCCCAGAACTTCTGGGACTTCTGCTTCTGGTAAAACACATCCCTTATTCTGTAGGGGAAACACAGAAGCAAAGACATTACGTCGTATAATATATCTACAACATCCGAACTTAAAAGTTAGTCTATATAAGTCAAAGATAGCATATATGGGTCATTCTACAGAACTGGTGCAAATTCAGAGTTGAAAACAACTTGCATACGTGCAAATTTTGTACATATGCAAATTGTATTATATACAGTGTACACATTTCTAGTAATTGTGCAGTTAATTCTTATATTGTATTTTCATAAAGATTTTGAATATTTGTCACTACTGAAACACAGTAATATATAATTTAATAAGAAGGGTTATATTGACCTATTAAGATTTTGCTTACATCTTCCATGTGAATATATTTTGATCTATTTTATTAAACAGTTTTCAGAGGTAAATCAATAACAATTACAATTTCAACAATACTCCAAGTGTGATTTGTGAGATGTTGTATTTTGAATCCAGTCCTTCTTTGTAAATGGCAAAAACTTGATCATACTGATTTCAAAGTTAAGGACTCATTAGTTTGAATATACATTGAACAAAACACTATCATAACATCTTAGCTGACAATTCAGTATACTTTATTTTTGACAAAACTTGTCCATTTATTTTTGTCTTGACCATGTTTCGGTCAAGACAACACATTTTCGGTAGTGACAATAATGTTTTGGTAGCGACCACATAACATTACAGAACTGTAACCCACATACTAAAACATACTAAAAAAATGGCATAATTTTACTAAAAGTTTGTTTATTCCCCAAAATAAAGGACTATGTGTTCCCTTTTGTCACTACCAAAACGATGACGTTTCAGTGTTACAGTAGTGACAATTTCATGGGACAACACCCAAAAACACCCAAAAAAAACAAAGTCACTACTGAAACTTCAGCAAATGTTTCGGTCGGGACTGTTTCAGTAGGGACAACTTTAGGTACTTTTGTTTTGACCCTAGCTCAAAGATGCTAATCAGCACATGGTTACCAAACACAGTTCTGGTCTGCGTTTCCCAAAAGCATCATAAGCTTAAGTACATTGTATACTCATTGAAACCAATGGAGCTGCGATCAGCTTAGGCTTACGATGGTTTTGGGAAGAGTAGCAATGAACAGTTGTAGACATATAAAAACTTAAAGTTATGGGATAACATTTAGTTTTTATAAAACACTTAGTTTTCGAAAAAACAAAAACAAAAAACGTTTAATTATAGAAAAATGGTGTTCGGTAGTTACATTCTTTAAAGTTCCGCACAGATTTTTCATACTTTTTAACATTTACCTCAAATTGAGACCCATCTACTCACACATTGTAGCTATGAGAGAGGGGAACAAAGGAATAGTCCCTGTTCATAAATTTATGCGTTTAAAATCGATACAAAAGACTAAAACATACACTGTTTCGGTAGTGGCATAAAAATGCAGCTTGCAGTTTGCACCAATTCTGTAGAAAAGCCTATTTAAGTGATATATTAGGGGTAAGTTATGCATTCCACAGCCGCGACTGTTCAAACGCGGACGGAATTGCGGAAGCCAATTATAAAAACGTTTACTGTTTAACGCGGAATGTCACGGAATTTGTCGGCGTTTGGAAGAATTAAGCAAACGTACATCATTAAATTAAATCAAATCGCGACACTGGCTAGTATCTGTAAATATTTAGCCGCAAAAAGACTATTTGAATCCTTGTGTTCCACGTGTCTCTTTGTTAACGAATGGTGAAGAGGCGCGATTTTGCTAACAACACATACTAAAGCACGCGTGACGATCGCGGTGATTTCAGCGTCTGCCGTCTCAATAAATGATGACATAAATGCACGAACAACATCTCCAGAACTGCTCCGAGAGTCACTAAATTAGCATTTGACCGTTCCATTTGAAAATTTACTGTTTCTGTTTCCGTTTCCGGCCGCAGCTCAATCCATTCTAGCCACAACAAGCGTCAATTACAGGTATTCACGGCAACCCGTCAAAATAAAAGTTCGGTTTAACTTGACTACATACTATGCCAGAAATATATTACTATTATTTAAAATGTACGTAATAATACTACTAATACTACTATTTACCAAAAAAAAAAAAAAACAAACTCAATTTTTTTTAAAGAAATAATCACACAATATTTCTTTCATGTTTTAATTTGAATAGTTATTCACCTTTACTTGGAATAGCAACAATAACTATGGAGGGCGTGTTTTTGCGAAGGGTCAATTAATTCCTAATCCTAACCACAAGCAATGGTATGTTATTTTTTGATGCTGTAATAAAAAAGCCCTAAAACTGCCTTTAACAATCAGTAACAGCCTAATAA
The DNA here is from genome assembly GCF_022985175.1 of Labeo rohita. Classification (NCBI taxonomy): domain Eukaryota; kingdom Metazoa; phylum Chordata; class Actinopteri; order Cypriniformes; family Cyprinidae; genus Labeo; species Labeo rohita. The sequence continues at coordinate 33,712,407 of NC_066872.1, read as the reverse complement.
TTGGCATAACTGCAATATGTTTACATATGAGTTGTTATTAATAATCTAACATCTGCATTTAATTTTTAATAATAATTTGAACTCATAAAATTTACATCAATTAATTTTTTATCCTCAAATTAGATTGTCTAATGTCACTAATTTTAGTCTGTGCATTAGTGGTGAGGATTTTTTCAGTGACTCTATTTACAGTTACGTTATTATGCCAGCAGGTGGCACCAAGTGACTTTATCAGTCTTTACAAGTGAATCATGGAATCATTCAACTGACTCATTCACGAACACTGAGCCTGCGTCCCAGTGTGCTATGTGATACTAGTACATTTCAATACTATTTAGGGCAGATGGGGTGGATAGTGTGCACACTGGGACGCAGGGTGATTAATTCAGGAATGAAACAAGTGAGTGCCTTAAGAGACTCATTGAATCATCGGGTCAACTGGTTTATTCAAAAACACTGATTAATTTAGCAACAAAAGTGACTGGCTTCAAGACTGACTTATTGAACCATTTACTTAATAGATGAATTCAGGAACATTAACGTTCTATTATTAAACATGCACTGACATTCTCAGAGGCAGTGTGTTTACAGTGACAACAAATTTGCTTTCTGAGCTTTTTAATTAATTGAGAACATATGGATCTCTTCTCAACAACAGCTGCAAGGCTGTGTTTTCCAGCCAGAAAAAACAATACAAAAGACTAACCAGAAAGGGTCACTTTGTATAGAGATTTTTGAACCTGTCAGTAATTAGGTTTGTCTGGGCAGAAGGCCATACTGCCTAAAATAATGTGCTGCTAATTTGATCAATTTGCATTCATGACAAACAGCAACCATCATATATTTTCTGATGCATGTAAACATCGCTGTGGATGAATTTGAAGTGCAGTGCTGATTTTTGCATGTGTAAAGCCTAAAATGTGCCCCTGAAATTATTTGTGCTCACTGAGCAAAAAACAGTTATTGCTAAAGGTGTAGACTTTTCTATTTCAATTTAGAGTCGGCATAATGCAATACATTAATGACTTAATGGTACGTTACCTCAAAGCCTACTCTATCATATTTAAGATGCATATTTTACAGGGCATTGTGACACTTATCTCACGAGACGAGATGAGATGAGATTTTTAAACTTTTCTTAAGAAATCCTCAATGATGAAATATATAGGGAAAATAGTCTTTTATTCAACCGAAAAGACAAAATGCCAAAAAATGTAGGTGCATTTTGAACTTTATGAAAACAAACTTCCATTTTAATGAATTATATGCAGTAAAAAAAACAATATTTGAACAAGAGCTTCACAATTCTGGATAAATTGAGAATCTCAGTTGTTTTTAATAAATTGAAGACCATGATTCTCTCACGATTCTGGAGAAAAAAAGATTAGGAAACTAAACAAAAAAACATAATTTACTTAATAATAAAGTCTTTTAAAAACATATTCATTTAAACATTAAAAATCAAAACAAAGTCAGTGTCTCACTTCATTAACCCTGCATCCCAGTGTGCATACTATCCATCCTAAATTCTATGTAACAGTAGTAATTTTCAATACTATTTAGGGCAGATATGGTGGACAGTATGCACATTGGGACGCAGGGTAAGACTAGACTTCTGAAATCTCCTGAATGAATGATTCAATGACACACTTTTTTTTTAAACGGGCAGTTGTCGCCACCTCCTGGCGGAAGAGGATAAGCGTTTTAAGATACTTTCGTTTTGATCGCTACTGTAGACAATATGTTTATACCCAAACTACAAACTTTTATCCCAGTACTTCTGTTATTTAAATGTCTGTAACACAGAAATGATTATAATGTGGTTGAAAAGACTGTTTGTGTTGCTCTTTCTGCATTCTCTGATACATTAACATGGGCAGCTACAAAACGTGTAAATGCCTTATATTTTCAAAACATTTTTGAGGAAACTAGTACATTTTCCAGGTTTACTTGATGAATAGAAAAATCAAATAAACAGCATTTATTTTAAATATAAATATTTTGTAACATTATGCCTTTACTGCCACATTATAAAAGTATTAATTAAAAAAAACTGACGCAAACTGAGTGTTTTTAACTTCACGTTGTCATATGAGCAATCAGGACTTCAGCTAACACGATTTGCACGTTTAACGTGTGTGTGCTTAGGCTAATTCACTAAAAAGATTCATTTGAATCATTTGTTCGGGAATCGGACTCCGTGCTGTGCATGTTTGGATTCACTAATAAGAATCCTACTAATCCTGCTACTCTGTTTGCTTTGTATTTATGTCAGGCGTCAAGCGACTCACCTGTAAGTACGTTTCCAACTAAACCTTATCCACTTGCATGCATTATTAAGCAGTACGGCTGGTTAAAATGTTTATTTTTAAGATAAAATATCATTAAAACGACTGCGTTTTGTCCGTAGCCACTCTCTCAAAATCTGAAGATCGATAGTTTTGTTCTACGGCTGTGTTTCCTGCGCTACTGTCGTCGAGGGCGCCCCTCGCGGCAGGCACACGCCACAACAACTTTGCAGTTCAAATTGCAAGTGATACGACTAAAATACGGCATATTTTGCTAAATAGTGAAGAAAACACGTCTATCTATTGAGTTGTCATTGTTTGTACCACTCTGATTATCTGTTTGCGCGTTTTTATAGACTCTTTCCGCTGTTTATGTCGTCAAGCCAGTAGGAGGCGACAAGTGACTCATTATAAGCGAGACAGTATATGATTCATTTAACCGACTCGTTCACGACACTGAATCATTTAGGAATGGAACAACACTGTGTTGACAAATATTATTATTATTATTTTATAATTAGAATGCAAAATATGAATTCAATTGGAACTTCAAAAAAAAAAAAAAAAAAAAAAAAAAAAATGCTATGCACTTTGTTGACGTTGTGGTGTCATGGTAGTAATAGTATGTATTTACTGTATTGTATTCATGTTTTGATAATACATTCAGGTGGTGTTGTGGGAAGCTCTGATGCTGCTGCTTCATGGTTTTTGCGCTTTTAGCTATGCCATCATTGCTTTCATGCTGAATGTTGTGTTTTTGGCAGCTTAGTTGGATATGATGTTTATGAGTTTAAAAGTTGTTGGATTTGAGCTAGTACTGTTATGTTGGCAAACAATTGTCCTTTGTGTTGTTGTATTGCTGTCTAGTTAATTGAAGTACGTGTGTATTTGGGGAATTTGAACCCACATTTGTGTTTGAGTTAAGGTTGGCAAAGACCTGCTGTTGACCACCACTCCAACTGGTCTTTGACAAATGTGGTGACATTTTTGGGAAGAAACTTCCAGCCTTTTGCTTTGTTTTACATAAAGAAAACATTTGTTTTGTGATTTTGAACCTAGACATTTGTATTAAAAAAAAATCTTTTGTGCCACTGAATTGCTGAGCACAGTTGCTCATGCTTTTAAAAGTGTATGTGCATGAACTTACTTTAGGTAAAAGAAAGAGAAGCGTGGTATGTGAACCCACACTTGTGCTTGGGGTTGGCTTTGTCAAAGACCTGCTGTTAACCACCACACCAGCTGGTCTTTTATGTAAGATGGTGACATTTTTTTGTGTGAAAGCTCTATGCTGTATATAAAGAAAACTTTGTTGTGGGATTTGAACCAAGACGTTTAGGTTGTTGAATAGCGGCATCCACTTATACGAATATATGTAAGTGAACTTAAGCTAGGTTAAATTGAAAAGCTCATGTCTGTGGGATTTGAACCCACACTTGTGTCGTGGGTTTGGTTTGTTAAACACCTGCTATTAACCACCACACCAACAAGTGTTTCATGAATTTTGTTGAGAGTTTTCGGGGGAATATTCAAGCTTTTATGCTTTGCTTTATAATGAAATTCTGAAATTGATGGGCTTTTACTAATGCAGGATTTGAACCCATGATTGTAGTGAGGGTTTGGTTATCAAAGACCTGTTGTTAACCACTACACCAAGAGGCCTTTTGCAAAGTTTGGAGGCAGTTTTAAGAAGGATATTCAAGTTTTTATGCTTTTCTTTATAAAGGAACTTTAAAATCTGAAAAAAGTTTTTGGGAGAAAATTCAAGCTACTTTATAAAGAAACTTTGCAGGATCTGAACCCACACTTGTGTTATGAGTTTGGTTGGCAAAGGCGTGCTGTTAACCACTACACCAACAGGTCTTTCTCTTGTTTGATGACAGTTTATGGGTGACAATTCAAGCTTCTATGCTTTGCGTTCTAACAAAACTTCAAATTCTATGGGACTTTGCAAACAGGATTTGAACCTACGTTTGGATTGAGAATTTGGTTATCAAAGACCTGCCGTTAACCACTACACCAACAGGCCTTATGTGTAACTTGGTGACAATTTTGGGAGAATATTCAAGCTTTTATGATTTGCTTTATAAAGAAACTTCAGAAATGATGGCCTATTACAAACGCAGGATTTGAACCCACACTTGTGTTGAGGGGTTGGCTATCCAAGACCTGCTATTAACCACTACACCAACAGACCTCACACGAAGTGGTGACAGTTTTTGGGGGAATATTCATGCTTTTATGCTTTGCTTTATAAAGAAATTTTGAAATTGATGGGCTTTTATTAACGCAGGATTTGAACCCATGATTGTATTGAGGGTTTGGTTAACAAAAACCTGTTGTTAACCACTACACCAAGAGGCCTTTTGGGGGCAGTTTTAGGAAGAATATTCAAGTTTTTATGCTTTTCTTTATAAAGGAACTTTAAAGTCTGAAAAAAAAAAGTTTTGGGGAGAAAATTCAAGCTACTTTATAAAAAGAACTTTGCAGGATCTGAACCCACACTTGTGTTGTGAGTTTGGTTGTCAAATGCCTGCTGTTAACCACTACACCAACAGGTCTTTCTCTAGTTTGATGACAGTTTATGGGTGACAATTCAATCTTCTATGCTTTGCTTTCTAACAAAACCTCAAGTTCTATGGGACTTTACAAACAGGATTTGAACCTACACTTGGATTGAGAATTTGGTTATCAAAGACCCGCTGTTAACCACTACATCAACAGGCCTTATGTGAAACTTGGTGACAATTTTGGGGGAATATTCAAGCTTTTATGATTTGCTTTATAAAGAAACTTTGGAATTGATGGCCTTTTACTAATGCAGGATTTGAACCCACACTTGTGTTGAGGGGTAGGCTATCAAAGACCTGCTATTAACCACTACACCAACAGGCCCCACACAAAGTGGTGACAGTTTTTGGGGGAATATTCATGCTTTTATGCTTTGCTTTATAAATGAACTTTAAATTCTGAAAAAAAAAGTTTTGGGAGAAAATTCAAGGTGCTTTATAAAGAAACGTTAAATTCTATAAGATTTTGCAACTGCAGGACTTGAACCCAAACTTGAGCTGTGATGGTCAAAGACCTGTTGTTAACCACTACCCCAACAGATCTTTCGCAAAGTTGCTGACAGTGTTTGGGAGAAAATACAAACTGCTTTATAAAGCAGCTTTGAATTTGATGGGATTTTACAAATGCAGGGTTTGAACCCACACTTGTGTTGTGAGCTTGGTTGTCAAGGACCTGTTGTTAACCACTACACCAACAGGTCTTTCTACTTTGACAAGGAGCTTTGGTGACAATTTATGGGTGAAAAGTCAAGCTTCTATGCTTTGCTTTCTAACAAAGCTTCAAATGCTACGAGATTTTGAGAACACTGGATTTGAACCTATGCTTGGATTAAGGGTTTTGTTATCAAACACATACCGTTAACCACTACACCAACAGGCCTTAAGTGAAACTTGGTGACAATTTTGGGGGGAATATTCAAGCTTTTATGATTTGCTTTATAAAGAAACTTTGAAATTGCTGGCTTTTACAAAAGCAGGATTTGAACCCACACTTGAGTTATAAGGTTGGTTGGCAAAGATGTGCCACGAACCACTACACCAAGATGTCTTTAGCACGATTGATGACAGTTTTTGCATGAAAATTCAAGCTTCATAAAGGAACTTTGAAAGCTTTGGGATTTTACAAATGCAGGATTTGTACCCACATTTGCATTGAGGGTTTGGTTAGTAAAGACCTGCTATTAACCACTACACCAACAGTTCTTTTACAGAGCTTGATGACAGCTTTCAGGAGAAAGTTCAAGGTGCTTTATAAAGAAACTTTAAATTCTACTGGATTTTGCAAAAATAGGACTTGAACTTATGCATGTGTTATGGGTTTGGTTGTCAAAGACCTGCGGCTAACCACTACACCAACAGGTCTTTTATAATGCTTGGTGACAATTTTGGGGGGAAAATTCGAGCTGCTTTATAAAGAAACTTCAAATTTGATACGGTTTTACAAACGCAGGACTTGAACCCACACTTGCATTGTGAGCTTAGTTTTCAAAGACCTGCTGTTAACCACTACACCAACAGATCTCTCATGAAACTTGGTGATAGTTTTTGGAAGAAAATTCAAACTGCATATAAAGAAACTTAAAATATTATGGGCTTTTACAAATGCAGGACTTGAACCCACACTTGCATTGTGAGTGCAGTTATCAAAGGCCTGCTGTTAACCACTACACCAACAGGTGACAGCTATTGGGAGAAAATTCAAACAAATGGAAGTCAAACAATTACCCTTTGCATCAGTGAATCAGAGAGTAAGCACTTGTACCTGGTAAAAAAAATAATAAAAAGCTAACTGGCTAGATCTGAATCTATGCTTGCATAGTTATTGTTTGATGAAAACCTGCAGTTAACCACCACACCAACTGTCTCTCATAAAGTGCTATAGGGCAGTTTTGGGGTGTGATTTTTAATATGATGATTAAAATCTTAATGAAAATATTACTTAAGATGAGCTAATCTAAAATTCCCATTCTAGCTGAGTCTGAAGGTGAGATAAACTAAACTTTTCTGTCTGGTCTAAAGGCCATGTTATTCCACACTATACAAGATACAAGTGACAGAACTCTGAAAACAACATTAGAAATAAATTAAAATAAGTGTATTTAAAATAAATCAGTGTTTATTTCCTGACATGTGTTGGCACCTAAGTTTCTATCACGTCTTACTGCCTCTCACAGCACCATATTTTTAACATACAAACACAAAGATGGTGACACAATAACACATTAATTAATGGTTAACATCATGTGACAACACAAAGGCAACAACAACTCCAGTGCAAATAATGCAGTAAATAGTAAAAACATTGAACAATGAGGTAGTAACTTGCATGGATGCATGATTTATTCATACCATAGTGCATTCTGAGAAACAGAGTCCAACATTAGGAAAATGGTGCTGTAAAAAAATCCAACCTACACCTACATGACATCTATGCAAAACATGATTATTCCAGTTGCCTAACTGCAAAATGGTGCATTACTCGATAAGGGGCAACCAAAAACAACGCCATCATGTGTTTAACCTTTGCATTGCCCACTGGAGGAGCTGAGATGAATTTAGAGAATTTATTGGCCACTGTCTAAACAAGGGGTGCCCTAACTTGTCCTTAGCTTCAACCCCAGTTAGACACACCTTCAAACTTCTAAAATCATTTTCAATTTTCAGACAAGACATTGTCAAATTAATTTCAAAGCTGAATGTCTGGTTCGTCTTCAGGCCTTGCTAAAGTTGATAGCTGTAGTGCTTTTTGTTTCCCTTTTTGTATCTCTATTCATCTAAATGACCAAGAAAGAAAGCCCACCATTTTTCCTCAGTATCACACCCTATTTTCCCACGAAAATCGATTGGTTGTCCAGCTATTAATCATTTAAAGTATCATTCAATGACAACTGGAAGGTCCTTGCCTCCCCTGACAGGATTGATTGATGTGTTTTGAAGCCAATAGGAGCTACAATGTCAAACTTTTAACTTGATAGCAAATGTCAGATCAAACATTAGCCTCACGGAAAGCTAATAGTCAGAGATGTGGCGTTTTGTTGTGACACTCATCCTCTCATGAAGATAAATGGAATTTTTTATCTGAGCAGGCGTTTAAGTTATAAAACTCATTATATCAATGGACAAACATTATGGGCAAATTGCTCTCATGAATTGTAATGTCTAGTCGTGAAAAGGTTTTCCGTGTTTGCGTGCTTAGATCTAATGAGATTTCCAAAGGGTTACTGCTAACATCTTCATTCGCATTCTGTCGTTATAGTTTTTATGGTCCTCGAAGTAGTGGTAGCGTACATAAGTGTATATATTATGTTCAGCACTCTACTATAGTAATATTACTATTTCTGCATTGTAGAAATACCCCCCTTTTTTGAGATTAAATTTTTTGCCCTTATTTAGATAGGACAGGAAGCAAAGTGTGACCTCAAGTCAGGATTTGAACATGTAGTTCCAAACTAGCATGACTTTTAGCTTATTTTATTCCATGGATCACAAAAGTAGAACTTTATTGGGAAAACAGTTCTTTTAACTGTAACATAACAGTTTCTCATCCACTTCCTGAACTTCTTACCGTGCTTTGACCTCTCACCCATCACGGTGTGATGGCACCATCAGCAGAACGGATAACATGCAGACAACTTGCCACAATGATGTACTTTTAACGCAGAGGGATGTGAAGAAAGTGCACTTTGCATGAAGGGCACTGCTGTTGATTCGTTTTCATGCCAGGCTTCGCCACAGAATCTGTGTGAACGATGACTTCTCCGTATGGGCGGATAAATTGAAACGAACACCGACAAAATATGGTGCCGCAAACTTTCCTGGATGCACCTATCTGCTTCACAGCGGCCGTGTGCCGACCATCTCTGCATTTTAATCTCATACCCAGTGGGTGGAAGGAAACTTTACAGTGCGGATGAAATATGAACAGTGCAGCTTGTGCAGGGGTTGTAGGGGGTGCGAAGATGGTATCATATTTTATTTTAGTTAGCGGAGGCGCGACAACCCCGTGCACTTTTAACTGGGTTGCGGTGACTTACGGGCAATTTAATCGTCATCCGTAGAAGTTTATTTGCTGGATTACAGGTCACAATTCATCAGACGCACACTAACCTCTATATGCATATGTGAGACTCATTGGCGATGTATTGATTGAACATATGAAATTTGAATAAATGAGTCATAGCATCTGTATGGAGCTTTTGTAGACACCCAAAGCACTTTACATGCAAATGAGACTCACCTCACCACCACTGCCCACATGTGCGCATCGCAAACACATGAATATGGATGAGCGGGCAATTTGAAGATACACAAATCACAGGTAGATGCAGAAATCCATACAGCTATGGCTAAAGTTGTAATCTTGTAGCAGCATGATAACTTTTTGTTGGCTGCAGGGTGAAATCTCACTAGAGGACGTGAACATTTGCAACCACCTGAAATATGTCTGCATTGATATTCAAATGGACATTGTTGTTGCTTTTCATTATAAATTATTACTTGTTCTTCCCAGTGCACTTGTAATATTCCCAAAGGACCGCAACAAAGACGTGACGTTCACGTCTGTCAGCTTTTCTGATATTAATCAATAGCATGAAAATTAATGCACAGGCAGTCGTTGATGTTTGAGATGGGTTTATTCAGGGTGGCCAGACACAGGTGATGGGCATCTTTCCACTGTTTGACTGAAGCGATGAGGAAGGAATTTAATTACAGCAGTGTTCATATTGGAGAAAAAGCCACCAACATTGGTAAAGTAAAGATTGACACAGATTCAGAGGGATTGAAAGCATATTTTTGACACAAAAGTGCAGCCAGTTGTAAGTGAGCCGTCGTGTTTTTAATGTACAGAAATGCTAGTTCTACACTGTTGATTGTTGACGATTTTGCATTTAAAAAATGCAGAAATCTTGGTAATGTGTGGCATACGGGCTTTAAGCTTGACAAACGGGCTCATATGTTATGGAACGTTTGTGGCTAGGCAATATTTTCCAAAGGACATTTTCAATTTACACCAACATCAGTCAATCCCCATAGCGTTTAGGGTTGTTTTACAGTGCTTGGGCATAATATGCCTAAAGCTCCATAATGAGTCTCATAAAACACAGAATATCAACCGGTTTTGCTGCAGGAGCCAGATTTTACTTTGGATATCAAATAGCAATCAACACTTTACCAGAATTGATTATTGCATCAAAATTTATGCATTATATGCATTGTTATGATAAGCTAAAAAAGGCACAGATGTATTTATGCCTTTTTTATTGTCTTTGACATTAACAACAACAAATAAGCATTTTCTCCTTCACAAAGTTGCAATTAAGCAGAAATAGCGACAGATATTTTTTTTTTCTGTACGAGTTTAATAGATTAGCAAAAAAGCAAAATAAAATAAAATGTCATGTCAATGAATGGTCATTGTGTTCAAAAATGAATGCAAGTTTAAAGTCGATGTTAAGAAACTGGCAGACTAAAGGAGAATTCTAGCATACAGTACATCACCAGAGAGAAGTCTGTCGATTTCATCATAAGATTTTGATTAAACATAATGTAAGTTTTGATTGAACATTACAAGGTCAAAAAAAAAAACTAAAAATGAAACACAAGAATTGTTCACAATAAGATCTAAAACATGCATTTACAAATTATTCATGACTATATAACTAAGCAAACCAACAGTTAAAGGATTAGTTCACTCCTGAATTAAAATTTCCTGATAATATACTCACCCCATGTCATCCAAGATGTTAATGTCTTTCTTCTTCAGTCGAAAAGAAATTAAGGTTTTTGAGGAAAACATTCCAGGATTTTTCTCGATATAGTGGACTTCAATGGGGATCAGTGGGTTGAAGGTCCAAATTGCAGTTTCAATGCAGCTTCAAAGGGCTCTACACAATCCCAGCCGACAAATAAGGGTCTCATCTAGCAAAATGATTGGCCATTTGCTAAAAAAAATGAACATTTTAATATACTTTTTAACCACAAATGCTCATCTTGCACTAGCTCTGTCATGCATGTCCGTAGTTAAATGTAAATACATTTTTTTGGAAAATGACCAATCATATCACTAGATAAGACCCTTATTCCTCGGCTGGGATCATGTAGAGCCCTTTGAAGCTGCATTGAAACTGCAGTTTGGACCTTCAACCTGCTGATCCCCATTGAAGTCCACTTCAAGTCCATTGAAGTCCACGCTCTGCTTTGCATGCTGTTTCAATACACATTTTATACTCATCTAGTGAATCCAATAGTCTATTTTTTTCCACATGATAGATGCACTCTTGGTGAGAATACTTGTGTTAGATCTCACCACACAACAAAACGGTAATTAGATTATTAGACAGCCAATTCCGTCAGAGACATGCAAACATAATAATGCAATCAGAACTTAACCATGGTCTGCGCCACAATCAATTTTCCTCATATGAAACATGCATTTGCCAGAGCATTGCGCATTTATTAGAAAATTAAGCATCGCTGCACACAATGAAATCCATTTCGAAAATGAACCTGGGCTGGGTACTGATTCCAAAGCAGAGAGTCAAACTCATGTTTTGGTATTGAAAAAGAACAGATCAATAGTTTAAGAAGGGTTGTGTTTGGTAGAGACAGAAGCAGTGGAGGGCAGTGGTGCTCTATCACTGATACAGGAATTTACACTGTATGGGTAAAAGCTGTGTGCTTTCCCATTTTTCATCTGCGCCTCACGAAATGGTACTTCAGGAAAATGAGCAGCACCACAAGGGATTCAGCATGACTTTAGACATTCTCAGAAATCTAAGTGTTCTTATTCAGCTGTCTGTTTCTTAGCTCTACCTTTCAGGCCATTTCTAGTGAATTTGATAATGATCCCGTCTCCGTTCCTCCAGATGGGCGCAGACAGCATGTTGATATTTTTATCATATTTATTTCTAAGCTGTTCGGTTTTCTGTGTGGGCCGTAGATGGCAGATCTCATCGCTGTCTGCAGCGTCTCCTTTCAACTGAGCTGTTTGGTTTCACTGTTTACTCGACGGGAGCCTTTGCCGGATCTGTTGTCTTTTCACAGATGTTTACTTAGACAGATAGGACAAAGCACAACCAACTAATAATGCTAATTGCTTCCATCTGCTCCCCCGCAGCTGTCAATAGCCATTTTAGTCAATCCCAGGAATTAGTCCACCATCGTTCACCCTGCATTCTTATTAGCCGGCCCGCACTGCGTCTGCAGCTGGAGAGAATCCGTTCCGGAATTAACAGATTCCGAGGAGTTTTGAAAAGAACCGGTCAACGATGACCTTGCCCTCAAGGCTAAAAGGCAAGAAATCACTCAAAAGGGGCAGATGCTTTTAGCACCTGTTGTGAGGTGGCATTTTTGTGAAGAGGTTTTAAAATCACCATCTTGCTCAAACCTTCCTCCGAGAGAGCCCAGAGACAGACGCTGAAAGGTCAGGGGGAACGCACTGGAGTTGTGGTGGGGAACGGTTTCTCGTTAACCGAGAGAAGCGATACAGTGCAATGAGATGAAATGTAATAAAGATGGCAATTGAGCCCTCTGGCACTGCGAGACAGGACGAGGTTAAAGCCTGAGTCTTTGTTTTTCTGCAAGATGACGGTTGTAAAAATGCTCTAGTGTTATTGAAGCAGGAAGAGAAACAGTAAAGGTCTGGTTTAGAGGGGTGGACGTGAAGGTTGAGGCTATATATCAGATTAGAGTATACAAGTGAGATTATATTTTTTCACAGACAGCCAAATAGTTTATTTGGAATAGTTCTGAAAGTTGTGTGAATGGGCTTTGTGGGAGCTCTGCTCAGCTCTTTTGCCGCAATTTCTGTTTCCATGGAAACGCAACTTCTCCGACTTCCCCATTAGGCTAATTCAAAGCATGCTAGAGAGACACAATAAGAGAAGACATGAAACGCCGTCTTTTTCATAATAAAGTTTATTCTATATTACAAATAGTATTTTGTTCTTGACTGCAAAATAGGAATGCATTATATTTACATACACAGGTATACAATTAATTATAACAAAGTTAGAGAAGCTTGCCTTTCCGCTGGTCTCTCTCTTTCTCTCCTCCCATCAGGATAACTCTATCTTGCATCAAATCTGGAAATATTAAAAAGTCTTTTCGAACAGGACTCTGCGACGCCTGTCGTAACACTGAGCTAAAAGGACTTTTTAGGTCTTACAAAATGTTTAAGGTGGAAACTTTATCAGGTCTTTTGGGCGTAAAAGGAAGGGGGGGTCGTCCTGATAAACGCACATGAGAGATGAAACGTGAAACACAGGATCAGTCATGAGGGAATCCAGGAACATATCAGCTTTTCAATCAAATCAAGCTCATTTAAAGACCTCTATAAATGAGTTCCCCGAAGAAATAATGAAACACTTTCCACTGTCAACTCTGAACTCATTTGCAAGATTCCATATTCATTACCAAAGATCAGTTTTGGAAGATTTACTAAAATAATAATAAAAATACCTAACGTGGTGACCGTGGTATTTTATTAGTTTGTCTCATTAGAATCATTAGTTGGGGGCAGCTGTGTACCTGAAATCCTGAAATACCTCAACGCAATCCTCTGTTACTAAGCTACACCATAGAAAATAACTCAAGGGAGCCCAAAGCAATCACACATACAGAGACAATATCCAAAACAACATTAAAAAATAATTTGGTGTAATGCTAATGGAATCCTGAAAACATTAGGTTGCATCAAAAAAAGCAGCAGTGTAATAAACAGACAGGTATGGAGAACAACAAATGAACACATTCAGGGAATCGACTCACATTAAAGACGCACAGTAAAAAACGCAAACGTAAAGTGTTGTGATCGTATGAACGAGAACTCTCAGATGGACGGCCTCGGAAAAGGCGATCCACCTGACAGGAAGATCTGATGAACGTCTAACAAGAGTTTGGTTCGCTTTAGAAATCCCTAGTAGTATTAGATAAATTGATAGCAAGGCAGTTCATTTCATATCATCCAAATAGGTCAGCATGCAAGGGTATATACTATATCTGCTTAAGGTTTCACCTTAGTCTTATTAGCATCTAACACATTCACAAAACATGGTCATGGCAGTTGAATGGAAGGGCAGGATAAAGGTTCCACCTTAACAGAGGTTGCAATTTTGAAGATGACAGCCACTTTTTTTCCCATCTCGTTCCTCCAAGCAAAAGAAAGAAAAGAACACATCCACATCATCAATTGCAAGGCTTATTTTTTTCTGTTTTCCTTTTTTCTTTTTTTTGAAGTTTAAATTGAAATACATGCGCTGAAAAAGCCAATAAAGCACCCAAGGTGGACCTGGGCTGATTCTCCACACATTCACATCACCACATAGGGTACGCTGTCAAGGGGAAAGAGGGGGTCAGAGGACAGAGGAAAGGTGGGCAGCTAAATTGTCTCTTTCCCTTTGTCAAAGTTACATCCAATACTAGTTTGCTTTTGGAGTTGTTAAGCCCAGGCAAGATTCTTCTCTCAAGGCCGCCAGCAACGCTTAAACTACAGCAAGCCCTTAAACTTCAGATCTTCGGGATTCAGAATCCGCCTTCCCACTTGTGCAATAAGCAAACTCGGACACGCAAGGGTAAGTACGGTCTCTGTAATGGACAGAAACAAATATGAGGCTGCAGAAGAAGCGGTAGCTTCGTTCCACAAGTCTGCATGTTCGCTTTCTCAGGGGTAATGTATTCGCTTTGCTCTTTTTTTAAATTGGGTGGGCTCCTTTGGTTTTCTGCTGACCAACTTTGTCCACGTGTGGGTTTTTCTAGAGGCTTCCAGAGTGTTCGTTTCGGGTGGGACCCTGTGGCAGTGAACAGCGCAGGCTGTTCAACTTCACGCCATTTCCCCCCCTTTAATCGTAATTAAAGTCCCCCTACTGGATGTGTGAACTGAGACACCTATCAAATGTGCTTTTTTTTTCGTTGTTAAGATTACTTCGTCCTCTTGCAGCACAGCGTAGGTCCTGGCAACCTCGCCGGAGTACAGAGAGAAGGCGTCGCTCTCTGGAAGAGGTGTGCGTGTGTGCTTGCTTCTAAGGGGATCGAACCTTGGCATCTCCTCCGCTAGACAAGAGAGGATAAATTCAGATGTGCACAAGCCGGATAAATGCCGAAATGAAGGCCGGGGGTAAAGTGACAATAGATCTTGTCTTTCAGTTTCACTGTCAAGTAAGGTCCCGGAAGAGACAAAAGAATTGAAGCACTAACTTGCTGCGTCCCGTTGCTTCAAAGTGAGAATAAGCAGTCGGGATTCTCAAGGCTTGATTGTTCTCTCATCAAAGCGTATAAATGTTCTTGCGTGTCCCATAAATCCAGTGTCCTCGAGGTGTCTTTTGAAATGGCCCGAATGGACTGCATTCTTCAGATGCATGCAGTACCATTTTTTTCGTCTTGCGTTTCAGTGTTTAATAAAGGTACTACAATGAACTGGACTCTATATTAGTGTTGTACACTACCCTAGTCATAAAAGTCAGAACAAATTGACACCAAACATCGTGGTTTCTGCTTATCAGCTAAACTTTGAAGGCAACAGAAATGTTTTTTTTTTAGTTCTTTTCCAGTCAGGGAGAAGGATGGAGGATGCAGTGACGTGGAACTCGTAGGCAGCCACCCCTTCTCTACACAGCAGAGCCGGATGGCCGCCCACTCTACTGCATCATGGGTAATGTAGTCCTTGGCTCCTCCGCCCACCCTCCAGTTCCCATCTCTACTCTTCTAGGAAGCAGAGCTAAAATGATGCAAACGCTTGTTTTTGTGGGAAGATTGCAAACAGAAGAGATGAGATAGATGGACAGGTCTTCACTCAGGCACGGCTCGGTTTCTGATGGATCTCCCAGTGCACTCTGGGAAATGTGGTCCTCAGCTCTCCAGGCTCATGAAGGCGACCACCTGCTCCAGCTTATGGGCCAGTCTCTGTTTCCTGGCACCGTCATCTTGCTCCAGCGCAGACACAATCTGCCAGAATGAGATGACACATCAGTTACACATGCCTCCTTTTCACATTTATTTTGGGTAGAAAATATCTTGGACAAATTAGGGAGTGTTTCTCTATACCTCTTCTGTATATTTGCCCACATAAGAGTAGATCTCGCTGAGGGAGCTCATGGTGTTGAACTCGCTCATGTGCATACGGGACTGTTCTGCCAGATATGCGTTCATATCCTGATCACTGATCGCAGGCATCTTACTAATGTCGGAGTAATATCTGGAAGAAACGGAGAAACAGAAATAGCACCAATTATTTAATGAACATTTAGAAGTTGGACAGGTGACAGGGCTTCATGTAGAATAGGAATAGCAGGTTTCAGGGTCATTTCTGGCTCTGAGTGAGAGCTGTCACGCCCCTTCCAATCAGTTCGGCATTTACTTTCTGTGGCAGTACAGCTGCGGCTTACATCAGCGAGTGACTGTGAGTCTTAATGAGCCGCTGTCCTTGAAAGTTTTCCAGAGATCAGCAGAATCTATAGGATGCTGGAAATATTCAATAAATGTGCCCCCCACGCATACGCTGACACTAAACACACTCTAGCACATCGAAAAACAAAATGTGCACACAAGAGCACAGTTATTATGGATATAGATACAAGCACTCTTCCAAAACCACTGCCTAGGAAGACATTGTGTGATTTGAAAACTTTTTGTGTTTTTGTGAAAACAATTGTGTACACGGTACACACAAACACAAACATTTTTGCCCTTAATTTTGAAGGGATAGTTCACCCCAAAAAATGACAATTACCCCATGATTTACTCACCCTCAAGCTATCCTAGGTGTATATGACTTTCTTCTTTTAGATGAATACAATGAGAGTTATATTAAAAAATGTCCTGGCCCTTCCAAGCTTTATAATGGCAGTGAATGGCTGCTGAGATTTTGAAGTCCAATTAAGTGCATCCGTCCATCATAATAAGTACAACATGGCTTTGGGGGGTTAACCATAAACTCTAGAGAGACTGGTTTTCCATTGCTGCAAAACAAAACTTGGTTCTTGTGAGACTAAAATATTCCCACCGGAGCATATGTTACACCTACGTCATCCGTTGGAACATCACTCTCTTGCAACCATGCGTACGACAGTTAGCAGATGCTAGAGATTACTGTTTGTAAAGTTTTAATTATGGATATTTTTCTTAAATGCATCGATTGACTTCAGAAGTCCCTTGTTAACCTTTGTGGAGTACTTTATATGATGGATAGACACACTTTATTGGACTTCAAAATCACAACAGCCATTCACTACCATTATAAAGCTTGGAAGGACAAGGACATTTTTTAATATAACTCTGATTGAATTTGTCTGAAAGAAAAGTCATAATATATATATCGACGAATGGCTTGAGGGTGAGTAAATCATGGGGTAATTCTAATCCATATTTCTCTCACTTCATTCACCACCTTGGATTTTTCCACTTAACTCATCAATGCATTCTGGGAATGCCTTTTCATGGAGGATACATGTGACGCTACAGGGTATCTCTTATGAGGCAGTATAATTAACATGCCTATCTTTTGGAACAGCCTTCGTGCCTGGTGAGCGCCCACGACGCCTTAAAATGCTGTCTCTGTAGGCAGCTCACTAGATTTTGGAATGGAGCAACACTATCTGTTGTCTTTGGGTGGCTGGTGCGTGTGAGTGAGTGAAAGAGTGTTGGTGGAGGAAAAGCAATCAGTCACTGTCACCTGCAGCTGCAGAGGCTCTGTCGACTCTTTAATTAAGGCAGGTCATTTACATTTTTAATTCCTGCACCATGCCAACTCCTGGACTCCTGACTAACCGGTGGCGTGCGTGTCTGTTTCTGGCTCCCGTGAGCACCTTGAGTGGCAAGTACGTGCTGCAATGCACCATGGGGCATCGGTGGGGGAGAATGGCACGGTGTTGAACGAGAAAGATAGCGAGGGTTTGTAATCTCCAGGTATGGCCTTCCCAAAGGAATCTATTCTCTAGTGACAGGCACGGTTCACACATTTGAGTTTAGCTTCTCTCTTTGCGTCCTCTGCTTCCCAAGGCTAATGACTGGCAGCTCGTCTGGCACTAATTAATACCATGTTTAAATGTCAGCTGTACGTCAGCCAGAACGAGTCCGTGCTTTTTATTCCCTCATATCGTGCATGTATTGCAAATGGCTAAATATGGAGTTGCTACACTTTCCAATAAATGACCATGACTTTTAGAGGAATAATAATGAAGAACTGGAAATGGCATAGAGATTATAATTATAACAGAGACCTGAAATCAAATAATATAACATTATCTGGTATTTTTAGGTTTGGATCTGTATAAACAGTTTCTCAAGGGCATGGTAGGGGCCTCTGACTGTAAATTTAGCTTTCCCCCTGACCAAATGCTGCCTCATTTACCTCTTTCCCCTAAAACAGATCAACCCCTGCATTTATGAAGACATGAAAGGATCAAAGGCAGCACTTCAGCACCTGTCCTTGACTCACTCACTTTTCTTGCCGGGTAATTTTAAGCCTGGTCTTCTTCATGTGCCCTGCAGTCTTGTACGTGTGCGTGAGAGAGTCTCAGCATGGTGCACGTCTCTAATCTGTAACTCTCTCCTCTCAAATCATCTGACAAAAAGATTGTCTCAATTCGCACAGATTTGTCACCTATCAGGATATTACCGAAAACAACCAATTAAGGAGCAACGTGAGAGCTGTGGCTCAGAACAAAGAATGTTGCTTGAGAACATACTTTACCTGGTTTAAACACATACATGTCAGCACCTATAATTAAAGCAGGCTTTTCTCACCTCGGTAGGCACGTTTTAGCATGATCTCGGTTCTTAAAGATGTGTAACACATTAGCTAATGCATGAAAATGAGCTTTCTCCTCATTTCAGCTCTTTCGTAGTGAATGTGAGCTGGCAGCATGATTACGGTCTTATCATTTTCCCCATCACGCTCGTCTGCCAGCTTCCCATCTCCTCCTGCAGCCTCTAATACCTCACGGCAAATAAACACGTTAGTCAGAGGCTGAGGGTCAGTGTGCGTGAGCAGAGACACACGGCGCTGATCAGTTTTATCAGAGCTGTTTACTGTAGGGTGCTGGGCTTGAGTAGACCAGCACTTTGTGCTGAAGCAAGCTGTCGTTGTCTTCAGAAAACAATGGAATCAAGGGTTAGTTCACCCAGAAATGAAAATCCTGTCATTAATTACTCACCCTCATGTTGTTTTAAACCCATAAGACGTTCATCTTTGGAACACAAACACTTTCTGATCCTGCATAGACAGCAATGCAACTACCAGGTTCAAGGTCGTTGCACTTGAGTAATGAAGAGCTCCCGTGAAACTATGCTTGACAAAACAGCTCAAATCCGCACAAGGAGGTTAAAATATCACAGCTGCCTCAACAAATGTTTTTATATATCACTTTTGCATTTGTTAACACTATTGGTTAGGTTTAGGGTTGGGTTTGGTGTAGCGGATATTTCGAACACAATAGAGCATTAACCTTTAGCGACACTACCTGGATATTTGAATTCTGAACAGCCACAATACACACCTCAAGCAGCGTAATAATAATAATAATAATAATACAGCAGTACGTGCCTGTACCAACGTAATATAAATGTGCCATGGTCACATATTGAACGTGTGTTTTAGCTCTACTCTCTGGACATTTCTCATTGAAACTGCCATGAAACGTGCAGGAGGGTACATAACTACAGTGTTGCCAATATAATGATAACACAATATAATAATGAGTCTGGATTGTCCAGAAAGGTAGTAAGGACATCACTAAAATAGTCCATGTGACACCAGTGGTTCAACCCTAATGTTATGAAGCCACAAGAATACTTTTTGTGTGCAAAGAAAACAAAAATAACGACTTTATTCAACAACAACTTCTCTTCTGTGTCAGTCTTCGACGCACATTCACGAGTGTACCACGAGAGTGTCACATGGACTATTTTGACAATTACTAACTTTCAGGGCCTTGAACGTGTCAGTTGTGTTGCTGTCTATGAGGTGTCAGAAAGCTCTTGGATTTAATCAAAAATATCTTAATTTGTGTTCTGAAGATAAATGAATGACTTACAGGTATGGGACAACATGAGGGTGAGTAATTAAATACAGACTTTTCATTTTTAAGTGAACTGTCCCTTTAAGGCTCTTGTTTCATTGTTTCCGAACATGCCAAATTCCATACTACATAGTAGTAAAAAACGCTAGTATGCCAACAGAGTAGTATGTTTGAACTCATAGCTTTAGGTGTGAAGTACCATGAAGCAATGCAACTGATGCTGGTAGGTCACATGACAGTGGTAACATGCCTAAATTTCATACATATTATCTATATTACGGACACAAAGTACAGAAGCTTCCAAATGCAGTATGCAATTTCAAACACAGCACTTGACAGTCATTGATGGAGTTCTTTAGCTCTGTTTACCCATAATTCTCTTTTCTTGGCATTGTTGAACATAGAGTTTCTGACCCAGAGGATTGTGGGAAAAGCAGAAAAGTTTGTCTCTCTCACCAAACAGTGACTAATTGCTCTGGTGCGGTGTTGGGTAGACCCAGAAGATCTACTGAGCTACAATAGAGCTGCAATTCATCATCCTGGAGCCCTACAACACACTTCAGTCTGATTACCAGCAGCTACACACACGCACACACACATACGCGCACACATGCACGCACAATACCTGCAGGACATAATACAATTCTGGGCTTTTATTCACACTAGCACTCACACAAACACTGTATCTTTGCATCTTTTCTGATGAAAAACTTTCACAGGTGCCCATTACATATAGCATCTCATTCTCCCTCACACACATACACATTAAAACAATTTTTTCTACCCGACCACTTCACACAAAGATCTTAGAATCATGCAAACCACAGGAAGTCTATTCTTTCTGATATAGGTTTGTCAGGCTGTGGTGGTCCACCAGATGCTGTGATTGACAGTCTTTGGGTTTGCCTGTTCAATCACTTTGAAAGATCTAAAAAGGGAATCTTATAAACATAGAAATGTTCTTGCTTACCTCTCCACCCAGCTCTTGTAGCTGGGAATGTCCTTGGCATACAGCAGCTTGTTAGAGGGGGAGTCTTTACCCAGGCGGTGCTCTGACGTCGAGCACGAATCCATGAAGGTTTGCGCCACCACAGACAGACAGGCGTCCGTGATGCTGCTCTTATGGATGTCGAACACAAACTGTGGGTTCTTGATCACATTCACCCAGAACCGGAGAGGTAGACTGCGGAGAGCAGAGAATGTTTTAATGGCATGATTGTATTTTGAAAAGCTCTTTTAATGCACAAGAAAGCAGTTTTGGAACAGGAAGCAGTGGCTTTATGAAACCTCAGATTGCTTTTAATGCTTATAAGGTATTTAAATATATTCTGAATAGATACGGGAATGATACTGATAAATTAAATTAGTTTAATTCAGCCAATTTTTCCAGTCTGAAATGGCAGCATGAGTATTTGCGCCATACTCAGAGTGCTTTACTAATACATCTCATATTAGTTTGTTTGTATCCGAGCGCTGGCCTGCAATTGTGCACCTGTCCAAAACAATAAACGTATACAAGGCTACTTTATACCCCAGCCCATTTGTGCTAAAGTGAAATCAACTTAGCCTAGGCCCTAGGAGTGTGTGCGTGCACGTCTCGAGGGTCACAGATGTTGTTTGGTCTGGGACTTTGCGCGCTTGTGTCTGAGTCTGCAGAGTTCTCATTAGTTTTCAAGACAGCTTTGGTTTTGTCTTAGATAACAAAAACTGAAGAGAGGAGACGAGGGAATAAGAAAGGACACTGCAGTGAAATGGATGCAGAGTTACGCATCAAAGAAAAAGAGAGAGAGAGAAAACAGTCAACAAAAGCTTTTTCCATAGCAGCCCCCTCTCTGTTGCCCTCTGAATTCATTCAACAATAACAACTGCACCAAAGAGGATTTAGAGAGCAAACCATGTATTATGACTCCCAAATTAATCAGAGAGAATCAACTGGGATTATCTGCGCTCTATCAAAAGGATATCAATGCTTTAACAACGAGTCGACACCCTTGTAAACCTGCCACAGCTGGCCTCTGTGAAGATCATATTCTCTGTACAGAACAAAAAGCGGGACGTGTCTAAAGCGCCATACTTTAGAGAGCTCTCAGCGGAGAGAGTGAGTGGATCAGGAGATGGGAATGATGTCTGGATGGACTAGATCCCAGCTAAATATAGCACTCAGCTCAGCGCAGCCCTCTCTGGGAAAAGCCTCACATTCTTTTGTCAGTCTTTTGGGTTCCTTCTGCCTGTTTTTTGTGGAAAGGTAGAAATATTCGTAATGTGCAAAATGGTTCCAATGCACTAGGGAACCAGAGTTTTATGTCCAAAAAAGTGCCTAAAATAATGTATTGTGTATCTCAGTGTTCAGACTTATTATATATAAATGCATTTGAACAAGCTCTGGTGAACTTGAAACCAGCCTAATTCTACAGGACTTGGGGTAGTTCACCCAAAAGTGAAAATTCTGTCAATAATTACTCACATTCAAGTCGCTCCAAATCCGTAAGACCTTCGTTCATCTTTGGAACGCAAATTAAGATATGTTTGATGAAATTTGAGTTTTCTGACCCTACATAGCCAGCAACAGTACTACCACATTCAAGGTTCAAAAATCAATAAAATAGTCCATGTGACACCAGTGGTTCGACCATAATGGTATGAGGGTGAGTAATTAATGACAAATGTCTGCTGTGTTGACCAACTTGAACCCGTCGTGAAATCTGCATAGAAAAATCTCCCAGATTGTTTGGAATCCTAATGAAATAACCCACAGAAATTTGCTGAACAATGGTGAATGTCAAATATATACTTTTGCATATTGAAGTTGACCTTAGTCCACAAAACCAGTCATATGGGTCGATTTGTCAAAACTGAGATTTATACATCATCTGAAAGCTGCATAAATGATAATATTTGACTGAGAGACAACCATTTGAAAATCTGGTATCTGAGGGTGCAAAAAATTCAAAATATTAAGAAATCACAAAGTTGTCCAAACGAACTTCTTAGTAATACATGTTACAAATCAGAAATTAAGTTTATAATTTATAATTTTGACCCATACAATGTATTGCTGGTTATTGCTACAAATATACTTGCGCGACTTTTGACTGTTTTTTTTGGTCCAGGGTCATGTTTTACATTTACGTGTTTATTAATGTGTCTGTATGTGTAACAGCATAGCGTATAATGCATTCCTGCTTGACTACAACACATAGTCATCAGGTGAATAGCACATTGCTAGTCACTGTATTGTTTAACTTTGTTGCAACGGCATTGTTTCAAATTTCCAAATCATTGAAAACAAGTGGTTCTGTTGCTACAAATCACTGTCAGAGTGAACGCCCCTTCAAAACTAAAGCAATAGCATTCATTTTGGTCATCTGCATTTTGAGTAGCTCAACTAAGAGAGTTAATTTAACCACGGCAAACAAACTGCTTTGATTATCTGTATCTGCATTGAGAGCTTCTAGTTTGATTGACAGACTGTACCGCCCAGTCACAAGTAAGACAATGGTATGATGGATGATTCACAAGAGCATTGTCCATCAGCAATCCATCTCTGCCTGGCTTTGGTTAAAGATCTGAAGCTTAAGGCTTCCTTTGATGCATTTGAAGAAGAGATTTGTAACAAAACTGGTGAATCCATCATTTAGGTTGTGATTTGTTTGGATGAATCCTTTTGGGATTTGTGTTTATTTGCATTTGCTTAATGCACTATTTTAGCACCAGATTCACCTAATCTATGTGAAACATAACTATACAAATGGGTGGTTAGTGTTAAGTTTTTTTGCTGAAATATTTGATTTGGGTGGTCTAGACTGTTATTCTCGAACCTAATATTAAAGAAGTGTTCAAATAAGAGGATAAGGAAGAGACTTGGACATCTTAAATCACCATCTGGATTGTCTGGAAGTCTCTCATTCGCAAAATCAATCAGAACGAGAAACCCCTCAGAGCATCCTGCACAAATAATTTCTCTTCCCCATCAAGAACACTAATAATTGGTGAAGAGAATTGATGAGCAAACACTACCAGGCTGTAAACAAAATAGTGATTATGCCTGTGCTTTCATGGCCAAAAGCATTTAGCTTTAGAGTGTTAAAATCCCTCTACAGACAGCAAATACGCCCCACCCACGGCTCTGGTCCAATTAACGGCTTGTGTGGTGGCAGCAGCACATCTAGACGCGCAGATAAAGCTGAGGCTGTTGTTTTGTGCACAATATCTGAAAATGGAGCTATTTCATTCTCTGTGAGAGACATTAGTTGTCAGCAAAAAGCTGGGTAGCGGTGCATTAGTCCTGTAGAAGACCCCTCTCACGCGCATTAAAAAATATCACAGACGCCGCAGTGGCATCGGGGCTGTAATGCCCGGCGATGAGTGTGAGATGATTAACGCTATTTAACGTTCCACTCTTTGTGAGAACGATTCCATTAATGTGCAATGCAAGAGTGACCCTCTGTGCTCTCCAAAAACACTTAACGCTCTCAAATGGCCCCGAAACACACCGCGGGGGGAGACGGGGAGAAATTAGGTCTATAAAAAAGAGTAAATAGGGACTGTACCCACCGCCCCCCTACCGTGCCCTCACATCAATATCATCGCTTCATCCCCCATAGCCCTTCGGGGTGGTGCGTGATGGGACGTTGGCAGAGGCTAATGATAGATTACCACTCATTAAATGTAATGCCAAGCTTTCCTTTCCCCTCTCATCCACTCCACCCCCTCTTCCTTTCTCACTCGATCTGCTAGTTGTTTATTTAACCCCCACAACCCCCTTCCACCATGGGGACGTGCCTCTAAATTGGTTGGGTGAAATTAATTTGGAAACGAGCGTTATTAATTTCTCTCAAACTCATTGCCATGGTGATGGCCATGGTTACAGCTGCATTAGTGGCTGTGTCAAGGTATCTGCTTTTATGAGTCTCTTATTGTAGATTTCAATTTAATTTTAATTTTGTATTATATTTGGACCTAATTTTCATATATATGGTTGTGTTATATATGGACCTATTTTTCATATATATGGCCCATTCAACAGAAATGGTGCAGAGTCAGAGTCGGAAACATTGAAAATAATGTGTCTTTTTCCACAAATTTAGTATGTTTGCAAATTGTATAATATCCAAAGTACACATTTCTAGTAATTGTGCAGATAATTCTTATATTGCGTTTTCAGAAAGTTTTGGAATTTTCCACAAATTTGTCACTACCGAAATACTGTAATATATAATTTAATAAGAAGGGTTATACTGACCTATATAAGATTTTGTTTATATTTACCTTGTAAATGTATATTTTATTAAAAAGTTTTCAGAGGTTAATCAATAATAATTACAATTTTAACAATATTTCAAGTGTGATTTATGAGATTTGTATTTTAAATCTAAATTTTCTGTGTAAAAGGCAAAAAGTTGATCATACTGATTTCAAACTTAAGGATTCATTAGTTTGAATATACACTGAACCAAACACTATCATAACATCTTAATTGATTCAATATTCAATATACTTTATTTTTGACAAATCATCCCATGTTTTGGTTGTGACTGCACATTTTTGGTAACGACCACATCACATTACAGAATTTTAACTCACACACTAAAACACTCTTAAAACACAAAAAATTTGCATAAATGTACTCAAATTTTGTTTATTTCCCCCAAATTAAGGTTGTGACTGTTACAAGGTGCCAATTTTAGAACAAAATCAAAAAATATTTTTAAAAACAACAATGGAATAAAATGCAAAAATATTTCATTATTTTCATAAGTTGAAATTTAGGGGTTAGGGTTCGGCACAGCCACCTCCCAATTGAAAGTACCAAATAAATGATGATTTTATATATATTAAGCTTACTGATATAGTAAATATTATTGTGGGTTTCAATAGATAATAGAAGGATCTCAGGTTGTGGGACAGCAGCACCAATTCTGTAGAATGGCCCATATGTATTATTCAAAATTCTATACTAAATATGTTTATGTGTGCGAGGCCTCTTACCAGTTGCTCTTCCATGTGTGTCTGACGTGCGGGTCGTGAATGTTGTGCTTGTCGGCCTGCTCATCCAGGAAGTCAAACATGTACTTGATAGCGAGAGGAAGGGCACTTCCTCTATGTGCTGTGCTGAAGATGGTCTCAAACAGGTCATCCACAAACTTCTGTAGAGTGCCCTGAGGAACCACAAAGACATGGAGTACAGAGTTCATTTTCATCCATTCCATCTCATTCACTAGTGCCATCAGCATTACAAAGGCAGGCCATATTTGAGTCTCCCATGGATCTGATATTTAGCAATGACATGAGCTGCTGTGTTCCTCAGAACAGTTATCTGTGTTTATGAAAGTATTTGTGGGCTACCTGTCAGTAATCCCACCGAAGAAACCAACGTTCCTTTGATAGTGAAAGTGTTACTTTGAAGTTCACCTTTAATATCACGTAACGGAAGCGATTCTGCCTAAGCTGCTTTGTGCGGATGGATTAACGTCCACCCCGCACCATTGACCCTAATTTGATTTAATGGCGGCGAGTCTAAGAAGGAGAGAAGACGACAGAATCTAATCCACTTGTAATGAAAGAACTGATAGGATGCACGGAAGAGAGAGAGAGAGAGAGAGGAAAGTATCAAAAAGCGCCGCCCGTATCTCGCAGCCAGCACCGGCTTCGCATCCGGATGAGGTGTGCACAAGGCACAGCGCACAAAATCCTATTTCCGTTTGAGCAGACGGCAAGAGTCGACAGGGAAGAAGAAAAAAATCCCGTTAGCTGACAATCACGACAATAATTCTACTGTGTCCCAGATCCCTGACAGCTTATCTTTTCCCTATGAAGATGAAAATACATATTTCTCACTCACGCCCCTGTATCAACGCAGCGACAGCTGCAGGAGGCTGGCGACGGTGATGACTGCGAGGGTTCTGACAGGTGTCATCCTGTGTGACGACTGACATCATCATTAGTCGCCCAGAAACCAAAGTGGCTATTTGCAGCCGTTTGAAATGTACCTGGTCATTATAGCGCACTTAAAATCATGCTATCAGACACAGGCAGGCAGTCGGAGAAGCATTAAACTTCAAGTGATCTCGTTCCGGACAGGTGAGGAAGGAACATTTGTGTAATTGCAAAAAAGAAAACAGAAAAGTGCAAGACAGAACGGTGGAGGAAGAAAGATTAAATAAAGCCTGGCATAATGGAGGGAGATGGAAAAAGGTAAAGCTCACCCATCCTCAGAGACACTGATGGACCGAATGCGGGAAG
Source organism: Labeo rohita (assembly GCF_022985175.1). Classification (NCBI taxonomy): domain Eukaryota; kingdom Metazoa; phylum Chordata; class Actinopteri; order Cypriniformes; family Cyprinidae; genus Labeo; species Labeo rohita. The sequence goes on along the minus strand of NC_066872.1, from coordinate 33,685,296 downwards.
CGTCAGCACCCCAGGCAGATCACTGGTATTTATTGCAGGGGTGAAAGCCAAACAGTCAATTACTGTGCTGTCACACCAATCATTTTTCACCAAGAGAGATGGTGTCTGCGATAAACTGGTTATTCCACAGAAATAATCCATCTAAAAATATGACACACAGTCTGCAAACGGAGTAGGGTAATCACCAGGGCATTTGTGCATGTGTGTGTGTGTGTTCGGAAAAAGTCTTGTGACACTCTCACTTGGTTACGTCAGGAATGTTTCTCCATGATCAGAATCACAGATTTCTGTGCCAGTAAGAAAACGTGAACAGGAATCTTCCCTTTGTGAATCATCCAGTCAATTATAAAAGTAATAGAACAACCGTCATTAAAAAAAAACGCTATGTTTTGAGGTCTACGGTACGTGACGCATTAAGTGCCAAAGTAAAATACTAAGTGTTTTGGATTTTAGCATCACAGTGTGTTGATGCCTAGCTAATCAAACAAGACTTTCGATTTCATTTCTTCAACTTCTGATGTCCTTGAAGCACTGTGCTTTTCTGGTAGTGAGGGATCTGTATTCAAACCAAAACAAGTGTCTGTTTACCAGCTCTGCTGATGCTGACGTCAAGTCAGTCAGCGTGAAACTAATGGAGAACTGCAGTTTGAAGGAAACAGCCTATACTTGAATGACACTGTGGCCAATCACTAACTCCACAATCTTGCCATTTGATCTCATTCTAGAATGTTTGCATGTTTCTGGAATGATTAGTACTGTTGACAACTTCAGTCCTTTTCACGGCCGTTCAATACATTCTAACGGCTGGAATATTAAACATGGCGGCAGAGCTTACCTTGGTGGCCAACAGCCTGGTCAAGTAGATCTCCGAGACCATCTTGCTGCCACGGTCTCCTTCCTTCTGGTCTCCATGCTCGTGGTTCTTCACCAGATGCCACACCTTGACGCCGCTCTCCAGGTCAGGTGTGATCATCGGTGTGCGGGAACGCAGGCTGTCTGGACTGCCTGTGTACTTGATCATGTTTTCTGTTGGAGTGAAAAGACAAAGACCCATCAGATTGGCGGTTCCTCCTCAATCTTCCTCTGCTGACAAATGTCCCATGCAGCTGTTCAAATCTGTTCCTATCTGTACAAACCACATTGCCTTTTGTTGTGGAGTACTCGAGATTGGATATGAATCATTTAGAACGTATGGATGCTTAATTTTTCATCCCTCGCTCTCCTGCGCGCCTTCACTCTGGCGAACGTGCGCGTTCGCTCACTTCAGCGGACACAAAATCGAACAGGTGTCAGGCCAGATGAAATATTCATGCTTCAGCCAATAGGGAGAGATCAGCCATGACATTTAAAAAAACACAGAGCTCAATGAATGTTTACACAGTGTGAAAAAAAATTGATTGGCAAAGGCCTGATTTGGTAAGATAAAAAAACGCTTCACAGTGGCAGATGCAACAGAAATCAATCTCTCCAGGGGAAAGAGGCAGAGAGAGAGAAGAGGAGGAGGAACCTGATATAGAAAGACAAAAACACCTTCAGGAAAAGCAGAACGGACGATGACAAACAAAAAGGGAATGATATTGAGCATGTGTATTTGCATTTCTTTGCATGTTCAAATATTCAAGACTTGACTAAATTTTGAGTTGATATGAAGCAAACTAGGCATCTGTTGCACAAGTTGTTCATCATTACAAGCGCCAACTGTGAGCAAAGGCTGTATTTGGTAGAGATCTGATTAGTAAAATCACTGCAGCCTCACAAAGGTCTCACAAAACGTCTTTCCAGGTGTTTCAAAAGGTGTCTCTTGCTGAACCTGTTAGAAGAACCTCAATGTCGTTTGAAGCTAATTCTGAAAGAGTGAAGTGATGTATGGCATTTTCTTTCGATCTTTCCCATCTGTCACACTCGCTCTCTCTCTTCTTTAAGGCTCATTTAGAGTGCAGAAAAGTATATGGAGATGAGATGATTTTAATGGTCTATTTGATGTGTAGGGGGAGTGCTCGGACGGCCCTGAGCTTTGATCTTGCGCTTTATCAGACCCAATCGTACAGGGGACTGATGGCGGGCGAATGACAGGGACGGATTCAGAGTCTCAGGAGGGAAGTCAAGTGCAAAGAGACTCATTTTCCCTGCTTTTACCTTTGTATGCTTCCAGACTATCTCGGCTCTCTCCACGTAATTCCGTTTGAGCTTCGTTCCTGTTCCCTTTTGTGAGTGGCTGAGATGCTACACATTTAACTTCTCTTACCTCCCTGTGAGATGACAAGACTATTTTTTAAACTTCTTTTCTGTTCTTAGTTCAGCTCAGGTGGAATTTTAAAACTTTAGTCAGTTGATTATAGAGTGTGGTGTGTGTTTTGATGTAGAGATATGGATGCATTTTAGAATTACAAAAGGAGTTGACAAGCACAAACCATATTTGCTAGCAGAGGTTCTGGAGACAGTAGAGTTGTTCACAGAGTTGTATGCGGTGACCTGCTTTGGTACAAGAGCTACCACAGCATTATCAGGCACCTGCGGACAAAGAAACAAAGATTATTGTACACAACATTTAGGACTTCTTTAAGGTAAGGGAACCCTTGGTATTAAGACTCTTATGACTTTATGTAACGTGAATGATGTCTCCTTTAGTGGCTGCGGCGTTTTGACAAGTGTCAGCATGTTTACATCCTGCCAGGATGGCATCTAGCGTTTCTTGTCTCTGCCATTTGTGAGCTCTTTTAGTAGCTATGGTCTACTAAAAGCCTCAAAGGCATAAGGGCTAAAGTGGAGAGACCAAAGACGCGGGTCTTTAGGAAATTTTATTCATTCACAGGAATCTTCCCGTTCTTTTCTCCTCTTTTTATCGCTAGGAAAGCAGTGAAGACTTACATCGCTTGTCTTGTTGCCCTTCAACTGAAAATTACAACCAAATGGCGCACAATGTGGCATCGTATCAGTGTTTTGTGTATTCTGAGTTGTGTTGCGGTATACATAGCAACAGGTAGAACCAGTAGCTCACAGAGTGCAACCATTCTCAGAATCAAAAAAAATGGCACCTATAGTATAAATGTTGTGGATTTTTAAAATAATGTGAGTCTTTCATATGTTTTCTATTACATATTTTAGTAAGAGACATCATTTATGTTATATTAAGCCATACAACTCCCTTTAAAAACAGCTGTTACAATGTTTTCAACACCTTAGTGGTTGCACAGAGTTAGAGTTATTGATCCAGAAAATCTTTTATTTCTCACCCAGGTAAATGTTAAACTGCATGAGTGAGGGACAGGATGGGATAATCTGCTTCCATTTCAATAAGTCTCCTCCGGTGGGATGGGTCAGGCTATTTAACTATATGCCTCAGCAACTGCTAACCACAGTAAGCCATAGCAAGCCAAATTCAATTAACACGTGGGGGCCTCTACTCCCCAACCACACATCCCTCCATCTACATAATTTGCTATTGGATGCCTGCGGCACTTCTAGGGTTAATTGAGGTGGCGGTGTAGATCTAGACGATGTGGGCTCAGAACTGCACGGGGACCCAAACCACAGCAGGAGGGAAAATATGTGCTTCACAGACCATTAGGACATTATTCTTACACCCTTAACCTTTTTTCTCTCTGGACAAACTCGACGTGAATCCGCCCTCCTTTACTGCCGCGGCCCATGAGGACAGCTGTCCAAACTTCAGCAGAATCATACGAATATTTTTTACACCTCAGTCTAGTGTGAAAGGAAACTTCAGACAAGGGCTTTATTTCTCTGAAAAGGGGCTTTTTGGAAAACAGAAGAGATTTTCTCTTTTATCTTTCCTCTGCGGGCAAGTTTACGCTTTAAGAGAGTCTCTGTGCTCCTGATAGCATTCAGACACGTCAGATATCCGAGATGGGGCTTATACAACCCCAACGTGAAGCTTCCTAAGAAGACATCAAAGAATTAACGTCAGAGCCAGATGCATTTGTAGCACCTCAATTTGGAGGAAAGTATCAAAGATGACTTGCGATATACATTAGAAATGCACAGAGGATGCTTTGTGACAGGCATATCAGACTTTAGTGCGACACCATATGACTTTTTTGTCATATACTAGACTAAACAAGGGAATTCGGTGCTATTAGAGAGGAAGGAATGAAAGACGTCTAAGGTGCAAGGACAGAAACGGGGTGCACGGCGGGTCTCTTCCCCCTCTTCAGCAACTCTAACAGGCTTAGGGTGTCTGATAGCTTTTTTGTCAAGGATAGCATGCCCTCCCCGACTGAAAATGAATTAACTTCTGTCTTCATTATCTCATCTCCGATTCCAATCAACGGCTAATCCATCCTGCCGCTTGCAGCCCTGCACCCATGCGCCGCCCCGTGACATTTAATTTAAGTACTGTGCAGACTCCTCTCTCTCAAAAAGCTCATTTGGAGGGCGGCTTACGGAGGAAATTATTTACACCGTAATGAAGCGCCGCCTGTCTCCTCTCCACCCTAAACTGCCCCTCCCAGCCAGACTGATATGTCTGGGGTTCTCACACTTTGAGTGTTTAGGTAATTGCAGATTGACAGATTTTATCAGTCCCCTGCTGAGACAGCGTTGCCATACCTGACCCCTGAAACTCGATGGTCCCTGTCCACCACGTTGTTGGAGATCCGTCAGTCAGAGTAGGTTTTCTAAATGACCTGGAAGTGCCTTGACTGCACCCTATTATAGAGGTCAACGGGGTGTAAGAGTGTTCGATAAGGCTGAGGCTGTGTATGTTTTCCTAAACTGGATCAACTAAGACGCCTGAACCAAAAGCAATTATCATCACAGAGTATGTTTCTCCACTCATCCTTTTTTGTGCTAATCACCTCATAGAGGTTCCTTGTTACATCTGAGATAAACATAAATAGAGCTGAGCTTCATTCATCTCGCATTCAAATCTCTTTGTTCCAGTATTAGTTACTCTGTCAGAATCTGCGCTATTATTGAAAGCCCACGCCAAAACTCGCATCACACAGAGAGCTGTTTATCAAAAGTCATTAGCTAGATCATCTAACCCGGGTGTCAAGCTACAGCTCCACCTGCACCTGCATCCCACTGCTGTCAGATTAAATGTACTGGGACATCTGGAGATGCTGCTTTAAATAGAAACCAGCAGGTACAATGCTCGTTCTCCTTCTGATTTAAGATAGATTTCAAAGACTCAAAACAATCTTT